>NC_045956.1:117724110-117960757 GCF_010909765.2 Amblyraja radiata
CAATATGCTATCTATTTTTTAAATTAGTTTTTGTTTTGAAGTATTATGTTCTTATCTGAAGCCCTTCTAATCTAAACAGAGACAGGATGTTGTGAAATTAACCTTTCTTTGAAGCTTGTTGAAACTAAAGATTAATAATGTATTTTTAGATATTTTCTGTCTAACCTTTTCTTTGATGGTCTTTGCAAAACCACAGCGATTGTTGGCAAGCCAAGGCAGACCAAGTATTTTCTGACAATTCTAACTCAACAGGTAAGTGAGCAAGCTTTACCACAACTCTTTTAATCATATCAACCATCTTTACATTAAATTATTTTGTTCTCTTATATATTATTAGTTGAATGTGCTTTGGGTGGTGCCATACAATGGCCGCCTCGCCAACACTCTGCCTCGTCCTTTTCTTCTTTTGTTGTTTTTAGTCTGTTGTTAAATGCATGTTTTAGTGGATCTTTAATTTGTTTTATGTGGGGGGGGGCGGAAACATTTTAACATCTCTTTCCTCGACGGAGATGTGACTTTTTCCGTATTGTATCTCCGTTCGCACTGCGGCCTAACATCGTGGAGCTGTCGGTCCCTTTGCTGGGGATCGACTCCGGGAGCTCCAACTGTGGGAGCCTACAGACTTAACATTGTGGAGCTTGCGATTCCTTGTCAGGGAAGCCCCAACCGCCGGAGCTTTGACTGCCCCGATCGTCCCGATCGCCCCGATCGCCCCAACGCGGATCGCCGGCTGCGGGAGCTTTGATTGCCCCAACAACGGATGTCCAACTGACCCGACTGTGGGAGAAAAGGAGGGAAGGAAATAATACGTTATTGCCTTCCATGGCAGTGCGCTGTGGTGGATTTTTATGTTAATGTGTATGTAGTTGTGTCTTTTGCTGCTTTTTGGTATGACAGTATGGTAAATCAAATTCTTTGTATGTTTTTACATATTTGGCTAATAAATTAATTATAATACAATACAATACAATAAAGATTGCTTTATTCTTTTCAAAATGATTCCAGTCTTATGTTGCTCGAGAAGGGCTTGGAGGGAGAACAATATATTTGGCACAATGTTTAGTTTAGTTTAGAGATGCAGTGTGGAAACAGGCCCTTCGGTCCACGGAGTCTGCATCGACCAACGATCCCTGCACACTAACGCTATCCTACACACATTAGGGACAATTTACTTTAATACTGAGCTTATTAACTTACAAACCTGTACGTCTTTGAAGGGTGGGAGAAAAACCGAAGTTCTTGGAGAAAACTCACGCTGTCACGGGGAGAACATACAAACTCCTTACAGACTGTACCCGTAGTCGGGATCGAACCCAGCACTGCAAGCGCTGTAAGGCAGCAACTCTACCGCTGCGCCACCGTGCACCGGTACATAAGAAATAGAGGCAGAGGAGATCACTTAACCCCTGGTGCTGGTGCTGCCATTCAATAAAATCATGCTGATTTTTTGCCACAATGCTACTTTCCTAAACTAACCTCATACATACACCTTGAGCCCATTAATATCCTATGAGCCTGTATAAATGTAAAACAAATGTAAACATCTATTGAAATATAATTTTGATAATACCTAAATTATAAAAAGGTAATTCGCTTTTTATTTGTTTCGACTTCAGATTAAGTTGGAAACAACTTAATCTTTTACAAAAATATAACTTTTTTGATGTGCTAAAACATTTGGTTTTAATCTTGAAATGAAAATTTATAATTTAACTATATTCCCCTTGGCAGCAATAAGTATTATTCTAAATACACTTTTAATATTGCAAAATGAAATTATATGTAATTATGTTTGAAAACAATGTTATTTTATGCTAATATAACATAAGATATTTCCAATGACAAGCATTAGACTTTCAAACAAAAGATTAAGTATTGATGAGGGATTATGCTAACAGCTCTGTACGAATTACTCTGTAATTACATGTGGTACACCATGGGCCTGATTAAATGTCTTAGAAAATAAATGTCAAGTAGGGAGTCGTTACTTGTGCATGACAATTTCTTAAGAGTAACTGGAATTTGAAATGAGATAGTACTGAGATTGAATTAACCCTCACAAGCTGCATTTCAAGATACTGCAGTACAACATTTCTCAAATACATCTTCAATGTTTTTACGATGGAATTATATTCTGCATCATTTTTCAAAATCATTAAATAATATTTTCAGCATTAATCCATAAACAAATATAATTAGAAAATGTGTTCAATTTAGTCTATTGATCCATAATTAATTCAGTTCCCAAGTGATCTGCCGGGTTCTCATAAATTTCATTCATACAGAATAGGTGACACATTATACTATCAGCTGACATATCCATTAGGAATTCAGATGTTGCCATCCACCCAAATCTAATTGGAATCGGAATGAATTAGATTCATAATCTATAATTTTAAAGCAAAACCCAGGAAGTTGGTTGTTTTAATTCAAAGCATTTAATTGAGGAATTGTGATTGAATAAAATGGTAAACCTACTGTAAACCAGTTTACATTTACAGCTAAAATGCAAATATTATTTGACAGCTCCTCTGTTAATGAGCTAACGATTATAAACAGTGCTTTTTTTGGAAATAAAAAAACATGCCCGCATGCACGATTAATAAACAAACATATGTGTCATGAGGCCTGAAATTGAAATAATGACATTTAACTTTTTAGAAGTGCTGGTAACCGTACCGGCGAGGACCATCTAAAAATAAAGCACTGATTATAAATGACCTCATATCAAACTCAAGATGAGCATTTTGTTGAGCATTATCCTATTCTGGGCCACCTCTTGACACAAACTTTTCCAACCCACCTATGATTGAATATAGTAATTCATCATCGTTGTCATTCCCATAATAGAAAGATACAGGTCTGAAAATAATTAATTTGCTTTAGGAAGAAATTAGATGGGCTCAATCAAAACAAAATCAAGGCAACTAGTAAATATGAAAGGTAGCAACCAGAGATCCGAATCCACATAAAGATAGTTTAGTGCAGATATTCAGATTATTCCCTCTCGTACAGTATTCATGCGTCATCAACAATAGTAATCATTTAAAACATAATTTCTCTATTGGCATATGGAACCTTAAACAATATTCTTTTTTTTAATAAGTAATATAAATTTTGATCCATTATCAATAACAATATATTTCCAACACAACATCATTAACATTCGCTATTCAACTAGATTCACTTTCAGCCCCGAACTTCTATTTGATTGAAAATCAAGTAGGTAGGCCCCCTTGGACATGACTGACCATGGGTGATGCATCTTAGTTGTTGGCTGCTTGCTCCAAACCTCGGCTGGAGCAGCATCGCTTGTGGCTGAAGAGACCAGTGCGGGAGTGACAGTCTCTGTGGCAAAGGTCACATTTGTGTGTGGTCTCTGGTTTGTTGAAGTTGCTGCGTTCCTTTCTGCGTGCCCGCTTGTCTGCCGCTGCGTTCATCAGTTTCCCTTCCCCCGTTTTGAGATGTTGGTTCAGGGTACCTCTCCACGTCGTGCGGTCAGCTGCAAGGCTCTCCCAGGACTCCACATCGATGTCGAGCGCCTTCCTATCATATTGGATTGAAAATCAAGTGCCCACGAAAAAAGTATAAGTAAACATGATGTTAAGATATAGGTATAACATATATAACATATAACAATTACAGCACGGAAACAGGCCATCTCGACACTTCTAGCTCAGACCATAACCCTCCATTCCTTTCCCGTCCATATAACTATCCAATTTATTTTTAAATGATAAAAACGAACCTGCCTCCACCACCTTCACTGGAAGCTCATTCCACACAGCCACCACTCTCTGAGTAAAGAAGTTCCCCCTCATGTTACCCCTAAACTTCTGTCCCTTAATTCTCAAGTCATGTCCCCTTGTTTGAATCTTCCCTACTCTCAGTGGGAAAAGCTTATCCACGTCAACTCTGTCTATCCCTCTCATCATTTTAAAGACCTCTATCAAGTCCCCCCTTAACCTTCTGCGCTCCAAAGAATAAAGCCCTAACTTGTTCAACCATTCTCTGTAACTTAGTTGCTGAAACCCAGGCAACCCAGGTATGCTGAACATAGGTTGTATAAAACGGTGTTGGTGTAATGAAGTTTTAGATATTGGTATACAGTACCATACATTACTGCTCACCATTGGATAAGGAACATTTGTGAGCTTTGATCAATCAATGATGAAACAATGACTACCATAAAATGTCCATTAGGATTTCATTGAACTCCCACATAAATTCTGGGACTCATTAACGCCTGTTTGTATAGATTATTACAATGTGGTGATCTAACCGATTGGCCAGTGGCCAGTAATTTGTCAATAGTCCATGTCTTATCATAATGCTTTCCAAATATCTATTAGAATTGAGGCTGTCTTCAATCTGAAACAGTCATTAACATAGATCATAATTTAACTTACGTAGGAAATAACTGCAGATGCTGGTTTAAATTGAAGGTAGACACAAAATGCTGGAGTAACTCAGCGGGACAGGCAGCATCTCTGACTGAAGAAGGGTCTCGACCCAAAATGTGACCCATTCCTTTTCTCCAGAGATGCTGCTTTCATAGTTACATAGATATATAGAAAATAGGTGCAGGAGAAGGCCATTTAGCCCTTCGAGAGCACCGCCATTCAATGTGATTATGACTGATCATCCCCAATAATTTCTGCCTTCTGCCCATATCCCTTGATTCCACTAGCCCTAAGAGGTCTATCTAGCTCTCTTTTGAATACATCTAGTGAATCGGCCTCCACTGCCTTCTGACACAGAGAATTCCACAAATTCACAACTCTCTGGGTGAAAATGTTTTTCCTCATCTCAGTTCAAAATGGCCTACCCCTTATTATTAAACAATGGCCCCTAGTCCTGGACTCCCTCAACATCGGGAACATCTTTCCTGCATCTGGCATGTCCAATCTCTTAATAATTTTATGTCTCTATAAGATATCCTCTCATCCTTTTAAATTCCAGTGAATACAAGCCCAGTCGTTCCATTCTTTCATCATATGACAGTCCCGCAATCCCGAGAATTAACCTCGTCAACCTACGCTGCACTCCCTCAATAGCAAGAATGTCCTTCCTCAAATTAGGAGACGGAAACTGCACACAATACTCCAGATGTGGTCTCACTAGGGCCCTATACAACTGCAGAAGGACCTCTTTGTTCCTTTACTCAAATCCTTTTGTTATGAATGGAATTAGCTTTCTTCACTGCCTGCTGTACCTGCAGGCTTACTTTCAGTGACTGATGTACAAGGACACCCAGATCTCGTTGCACTTCCCCTTTTTCTAAACTGACACCATTCAGATAATAATCTGCCTTCTTGTTCTTGCCACCAAAGTGGATAGCCTTACATTCATCCACATTATACTGCATCTGCCATGCATCTACCCATTAACTCTACCTATCCAAGTCACCCTGCATCCTTCGTAGCATCCTCTTCACAGTTCACACTGCCACCCAGCTTTGTATCATCTGCAAATTTGCTAATGTTACTTTCAATTCCTTCATCTAAATCATTAGCATATATTGTAAATAGCCGTAGTCCCAGCAACAGCCTTGCGGCACCCCACTAGTCACTACCTGCCATTCGGAAAGGGACCCGTTAATTCCTACACTTTGCTTCCTATCTGCCAACCAATTTTCTATCCATGTCAATGCCCTACCCCCAGTACTATGTGTTCCAATTTTGACCACTAATCTCCTATGTGGGACCTTATCAAAGGCTTTCTGAAAGTCCAGATACACTACATCCACTGGCTCTCCCTTATCCATTTTACTTGTTACATCACGCTGTCGCGCTGAGTTACTCCAGCAGTTTGCGTCTACCTATAATTTAACTTGCCATGACCATAGAAGACAATAAATTGCTCCTGAGTTGACTAAAGGTCAATGATAGGGCTTTTTTCATGGGAGCATGGGAAACTAAGGTTTAAAGTGAATGGTCACGGTCTTTTTCTCAACGTACTGGAGTTTAAAACCGAAGGGCATGGAATTAAGGTGAGAGGGGAAAGATTTAATGGGGATCTGACAGGCAAGTTTTTTGCACAGACTGTGGGAGGTATTGGAATGAGCTGCAGAAGAAGTGGCAGAGATAGGTACAATTACTATTTTTAAAAGACCATTAGGAAAAGAAAGATTTAGAGGGATATGGGCCAAACAAGGGCAAATGGGACACATTCAGGTAGGCCTGGACAAAATGGCTGCAGTGCCTGTTTCCAGACTCTGAGACAAATTGATGCTATTGCATCGCTTTCTGATTGCTTGCATCTTTTCAAGAAAAGAGTCAGAATCATCCATTACTAAAATTAATTCATTCATTTTTAATGAATTAATTTTATTGTTGTATTGCTTAAGCAAGGATATCTTTTAAAATGGAAGTACCATGTGTTATGATGTCAATACATTGTGCCAAGCACCGTTGTTTAATTTAGAATTTCTGCCTTCAATGATGTTTGCTTTTCTTGAGAGTATGTTTTCCTAATAAGCCGTAACTCTGTTTACTTGCTTGTGCGAGAAACAACACAAAGAGATTCACAGATACTTCTTTGTTACTGGGTTTGGGGTGTGGATGTTTGAGGGAGTGCAGGACAACAATGTGCTGTGAGAAAAACTGAGATCAGGATTCTGTAAATGTAGCAATGATAATGACAGATAGTGGATGAGGAACAACACAAAGACATCCATGGACACTATAGTTTTATTTCATGACCAGACCTTATTTTATATTTTAAATTACACCTACCTCAACTATCTTTTTTTCCCCTCAAAATCTGTGGCAATGATGAAGGGCCACACAAATTCCATGCTGATATTGATCATATTTTAGCATCCCACTTAAATAATTCAGATTTTTCATCCAAAATAAAGGTCAAAATACCATTTCAACTGCTGCTTCCAATGGGTATAACAGATCTATTCAGCCAAATGTTTGTTTCTCATATTTTAGTGATAAGGTGGAGGTGGAGGGAAACTGGAAGTGTAACAAAGCTTTGGTGTTGCTGTTCATCTGACAAACGTGCAGTCCTTCCGCTGCTAACTTTGCATTGGCATTCACTCCCACTCCATGACACTGTCAATTTAAGTTGCCGGTTATCTTTGGCATGTATATATATATATATATATATATGTTAAGTGTCCTTCACAAGCAATTATTCTGCTCAACTGCACAACGCTTATTGGGCACTCAGATTCTTACATGAAATATATATATACGGATGTCATGGGATAAGCTATTAATAGTCCTTTTTATAATCACTCTGGCAGTACTCATATTTTTCTCATCCCACAGCCAGCTCTTTCAGAGTAGGCCAAAGGGAATCACAAGGAACTGCAGATGCTGGAATCCTGAGTGAAAGTCTAAATGCTGGAGTAGTTCTGTAGGTCAGGCAGCATCCGGGAATGGATAGGTAACGTTTCGGGCCTGGAGCCTTCTTCAGAGCTCTTCTATACACATGCAGACTGGCCTTAAGATATTTTTCCAGGATCTGACCACTATTTTACCATATTCAATGAAGTAGAGTGCACTTATATTTTCTCTTCCATGCTTAATTTATGAGATTAGCTGAATTCGGAAGAAAATCAAACCGATCGCGTTAAAAACATTTTTTTTTGGTCAAAATTCATTGTGCTCTTCTGGACAGGACAAATAAGGATGAAACTTACTTTTCCATAAGGCTGAGATACACTTTCTATTCAGTCAAAATCTAAAGTCCTAAATGAAATGTCCTCACCTTGACTTCCCTGATGCTGTTTCTTTGGTTGCTTTGAGGTGACTCTTGGCACTCACCAGGGGTGGGGTTGACCCACATCACGTACCAATACTTCCAATTAGAATCAGCATTTTTAACATACAAACCAAGCAATCTTTTCATATCACTTCAAACTTGTCCAGGATTGTATGTGGTAGTTCAGTTTAAAAGGGTTTAATCATTGCTTTTTCAGAACTGCAGGGGACCCAATCTTGCTGATCAAGCAATCAACCTACTCAGTGCGTAACACATTTAAGTTACAGTTGTGTTTTAGTTAATGTTTGTAATTATTTTTATATGATCTAAGTGCTTACTATTTATAAACTTTCAGATGAGTCTGTGGTTGGGGTTTGTTCTTGTGCTGCTTACGTTGTTGTCGGAGACACTAGAGACTGCAGAAGCAACAAATAATCTGCTGGAAGAATTCAGTGGATCGAGCTGTATGTGTTGGGGGAAAGAATTTGTCCATGTTATTTTCAGTCACAACCCTGCATCAGGACTAAGAGCGGAGAGGGAAAATAGCCGGTTGTAGACGGGAATACTAGTATGTCTTTCTAAAGACATTTGGACAGATATTATTGTCGACTTCAGGAAGGTCAGAGGAGGCAGTCATACCCCCATCCATATAAACGGGACTGAGGTGGAGCGCGTCTCCAGCTACAAATTCCTCGGGGTGCATATCTCGGAGGATTTGTCCTGGTCCCTCAACACCTCCAAGCTGATCAAAAAGGCACAGCAGCGCCTTTACTTCCTGAGGAGGCTCAAGAAAGCCCACCTGCCCCCCCAGATACTGACCAACTTCTACCGCTGTACTATCGAGAGCATCCTGACCACCTGCTTCACAGTATGGTACAGCAGCTGCAATGTTGCGGACAGGAAGGCACTACAACGGGTGGTGAAAACTGCGCAGCACATCATCGGTGCCCCGCTCCCTGCCATGGATGCCCTCCACCGAAAACGGTGCCTGAGACGGGCTGGGAAGATCATTAAAGACCCCTCCCACCCCAACCATGGACTGTTTGCCCTCCTCCCATCAGGGAGACGGTACAGGAGCCTCAGGTCTCGTACCAGCAAGATGAGGAACAGCTTCTACAATTATACCATCACATTGCTGAACTCGGAGTCCCGCCGATAGATTTCTCCGGTCCCTCCGTCCCCATTGTTTAATTATTCTGTATTTTTGATTATTCTGTATCTTCTTTTTTTTAAATTTCTATAATGCACTACTACTACGGACTGACGCAAAACTGCATTTCGTTGTACCCATACTTAGTATTTGTGCAATGACATTAAAGTTGAATTGAATTGAATTGAATTGAATATATGGACTGGAATGGTTTATCATAAGTTCATAAGTTTATAAGCTTTATGAACAGAATTAGGCCATTCCGCTCATCAAGTCTACTCTGCCATTCAATCATGGCTGATCTATCTTTCTCTCTCAACCCCATTATCCTGCCTTCTCCCCATAACCCCTGACACCCAACCCAGTTTAGAGCGATATCGGCTAAATGTAGGCAAATGAGACTAGTTCAGCCGACAACTTTGCCGACATGGACATGGTGGGCCGAAGGTGATATAGGGACCAGTAGATGGTTGGTGGAACGAGGAGAGGTGAGGGATGACGGGCAGAGGGAGCCAAGTAGAGAAGGGAAAAGGGTGATGTGGGAGAGAGAGGCAGGCAATAGACAATAGACAATAGACAATAGGTGCAGGAGTAGGCCATTTGGCCATTCGAGCCAGCACTGCCATTCAATGTGATCATGGCTGATCATCCCCAATCAGTACCCCGTTCCTGCCTTCCCCCCATATCCCCTGACCCTGCTATTTTTAAGAGCCCTTTCTAGCTCTCTCCTGAAAGCATACAAAGAACCTGCCTCCACCACCCTCTGAGGCAGAGAATTCCACACTCACCACTCTCTGTGAGAAAAAGTGTTTCCTCGTCTCCGTTCTAAATGGCTTACTCCTTATTCTTAAACTGTGGCCCCTGGTTCTGGACTCCCCCAACATCGGGAACATGTTTCCTGCCTCGAGCGTTCAAGCCTTTTACAATTTTATATGTTTCAAAGAGATGCCCTCTCATCCTCCTAAACTCCAGAGTGTACAAGCCCAGCTGCTCCATTCTCTCAGCATATGACAGTCCCGCCATCCCGGGAATTAACCTTGTAAACCTACGCTGCACTCCCTCAATAGCAAGAATGTCCTTCCTCAAATTAGGGGACCAAAACTGCACACAATACTCCAGGTGTGGTCTCACTAGGGCTCTGTACAACTGCAGAAGGACCTCTTTGCTCCTATATTCGATTCCTCTTGTTATAAAGGCCAACATGCCATTGGCTTTCTTCACTGCCTGCTGTACCTGCATGCTTACTTTCATAGGCATATAATAGATGGAGGCTGTGAAAACAGAAATTGTGACAGAGAGATCCAGGGAAGAAGAAGGCAGACTCCAATTGGGTCTTGATGTGCAGGACGGGTTATGTGAACCTGGAGTCCTGAATAAATATTGGAAGGGTCCCGACCCAAAACATCATCCACTCTTTTATCTCCAGAGATGCTGCCTGACACACTGAGTTACATCAGCACATTGTGTCTATCTTTGGTATAAACCAACTTCTGCTATTCTCTGCACATTGGAAGGCATGCTTGGCAATGTCTATTCAGATGTTATATACTCTATTTCGAGCACTTCCTGTTAAGGTTGAACGCTTAACTTTGCTCAAGGTCATTTGGTAAGTCACTGGTCACCATGGGGGGGCACTGATATCCCAGATGTGACGGGGTCTTAGTCCAATCTGCATCCTGTAGGATCTTGGCTCTCTTCCAGTCTTTTTAAACATTCAAACAACTAAAATACTGAGAGTTCCCTGAGTCGGGACCATAAACTTATGCTATTTCTTCACAACTTTACTGCAGCTGTTTACAATTTGTGTTAATGATTTAGCAAAAAGAACCAAATTAACATTTGTGGTTGTCATAAAGGTTGGGTAGAAGAGCAAGCTGTGACGAGGAAATGAACATGTTACAGACAGTAATAGTTTAGTGGATGTGTAAAAGTTGGTAAGTGGAGTACTAAAGCAGTATAAAAATGGGACATTCAGTTTAAAACAAAAAAAAATTGAAAGAGCAGATTATTATTTAAATAGGGAAGAATAGTAAGATTAAACGAGAATTTACCAGTTTGAAGTTTGATCTGTATTTTATGAGGAGTTACGATGAGGGATTACGTGAAGAGCCCGCTCAGCACGCATGCGCGGCATACTTCAAAGCAGCGGTGTGGAATCACAGATAGACACAGTTATTGAAGTAAACATAGTAAAGACAAGGCGACATCAGTTTATCAGTTTGACCCATATTATTGAGGGTGGGAGCGGAGGGCACGTAATCCCTCATCGTAACTCCTCATAAAATACAGATCAAACTTCAAACTGGTAAGTTCTCGTTTAATCTTACTATTTTACTTCGGAGTCACGTGAGTGATTCCGTGAAGACTTCAAAGCTCTGTGATTTCAAACCGTGTAACAGTTATTACTTCACGCACTGCCAAAGTCCTTGAGGGAGGAAGTGTGTTATCGTAATCAACCAATGAATCTGTTTGTAGAAAAACACAATGGTATTTTTTAACAATAACAACAAAGAAATTAAATTGCTCCCCTGGGCTTAAATTAAATATTTGCAGTCTGTAAAATCTTTCCTGCAAATAAAACAGGTTGTGCCAACGGCTTATTATAAAATTTTCTGAACGGTCTTTCCCCCCACCATCCTGCTGTAGTCAGGATGTGGTCTATAGGCACGTCCATTCTTTTAGCCGTCGACGTGGATGCTGCCCTGGTGGAATGAAATTTGTACATGTTAGTTTTTATCCCAGCAGCTTTTAGCACCTGCTTGAGCCATCTCGAAATGGTTTGGCTCGTCACCCGACCATAAGGTTTTTTATGACTGACCCACAAGGCTTTTCATCTCCCGCTGTTGCCTGCTGAAACGTAATGCCGTGCATGCATGCTGAGCGGGCTCTTCACGGAATCACTCACGTGACTCCGAAGTAAAATTATAATCGGTTCTAACACAAAGTCATTTTTATAACATAAAATGCAGAAAGGCAGCACACAGGTACAGCAAGTAATTGGAAAAGCAAATGGAAAGCTGTCTCTCAATTCAAATGAGTTGGAATATTAAAGTATTGAGACATCCAGAATATTGTGAGTAGTTTTTGTTCCCTTATTTAAGGAAGCTTATATTAACTTTCTGCCTTATGTTAATTGAAGCAGTTTAGAGATGGTTCATTCGGATGATTTTGGATTAGGTATATAATTCCTCCAAAGTAGCAAGAAAGAGAGACATTATGAAAATCTTTGATGTTATAAACGTTTTAACTAAATTGGATGTCCATAGCCAGAAGCAGCTCAAAGCGTTCATCAGCATCCCTGTATCATAAATAATCTTCTGATCTGCTTCAGTAAATGCTGAAGGTGACGACACTTCCTCCCCACTTTAGATTGTTGTTCGGTGAGGAACAATACTTGTCAGATGATGAATGTGGTTGTACTTTGTTCTTGACAGATATAATATTTTTCAACTGATGGCAGTGTCAATGCACACTTTAGACTCTCTGAGTTTTTTTCCATTATCATCCAGACACGTTAGATTACGATCAAGTTTCAGGTGCTCTCAAAGATTATGGAGATAAATATGCATGTGGGTCGCATTCCCCCATCCACCCAGCCCACTTACTCAAAAATACCTTTTCTCCCATCCCTTTAGTGCAGCACTTTGGTACATCTTGAACAATGTCTGTAATATTCTCAACAGATGCATGTGGAAATGAAGAGTTTGATTCTAAATTCATGTCATCGCTTTAACCATATAACTATATAACAATTACAGCACGGAAACAGGCCATCTCGGCCCTTCTAGTCCATGCCGAACACTTATTAACCATATAATATAATTTTTAGCCTCTGTGTTAATCCTGTGTGCACACACCAGCACAGATTATGAACGGGTTAAAAACAGCAGGCCAGGACCAACTCACCTTGCTTCCTCAACATGCTGCACACTACTACCACCATCTCCTCAACTCACCAAAGATAGACACAAAGTGCTGGAGTAACTCAGCGGGTCAGGCAGCATCTCTGGAGAAAAAGGATGTGCCATTTTTGGTCAGAACCCTTCTTCAGACTATGGGGGGGGGGGGGGGGGGGGGGGGGCTGGGAGGGAAACTGGAGGTAGGAAAGGTGGAACAAAGCAGGCAGGGCCAGCAAGAGATGGCAATGAACAGTTGAGCCCATAATGGCCCATTGTTCGCTGGTGATTAGGTGATAACTCACTCAACACTAATTTGGCCTCATCTTCTTAGAAATATGCAAGTAGTGAGCCCCTCATAAATATTTAAATATTAGCAATGGATGATGTAAATTGCAGCGCCATTGTCAATTTAACTGGAAAATAAATTGAAATAGGCATAGTTCCAGAGTTAACAGCAAGGAAGAATGGAAATTGATTTACATTTACATTAGGTTTATTATTGTCACTGAGGTATAGTGAAAAGCTTTGTTTTGCGTGCTATCCAATCAGACCAGTTAATACCATATATAAATATATTCGAGTCAAACTCAAGTACAATAGATTGAGCAAAGTGGAAGATGCAGAGTACTGAATATAGTTCTCTGCATCATAGAAAACCAGTTCCATAGACAAAGCGTAACGTCCACAATGGGGTGAAGGAGATGCAAACTTCTCTACCTTCTACTGGACGGGAGCAGAGTGAAAATGAATTGGCCGGAGCTGCGACAAGTCCTTGATTATGTTGGCTGCTTTTCTGAGGCAGTGTGAAGTATAGATGGAGTCAATGGTGGGAAGTGTGATCTGTGTGAGGGACGGGGCTACATCCACACACTGAGGTTTCTTGCGGTCTTGGGCAGAGCTGTTCCCAAAGAAAGCTGTGATGCAACCCAACAGTGGTGCATCTGCAAAATATTGTAAGGGCCACTAGAGACAGTCCAAATTTTCACCGTCTTCCAGGGAGTAGAGGTGTTGGTTTGCCTTCATGGCGGTCACATTAATGTAGTTGGTCTACGACATATCCACTTCGGCACCATTGATGCTGACTAGGGGAAGTAGCAATAGTCTGACCTCCTGAAACACTAGGGAGCAGAGTTTCCCCTCCACTCCACGTACAACAACATACACATTTCATGGAGATAAGGCAGGGGGATGGGATTGAAAGGGAAAGATAGATCAGCCATAATTGAATGGCAGAGTAGAATCTATGGTCCAAATGGCCTAAATCTGCCCCTATTATATAAGAACATGAACAACCCCGTCTGGATATATTTCCACTTTCCTCCTTTGTCGTTGGGACAGCATGATAAAAATAATTTTGTGAGTACAATCAAGAATGTAGAATTTCAAGCATTAATTAAAAAGTAAAAGGAGTGCATATGATTTCTTCAAATTAGTTTAGTTTTAGTTTAGTTTAGAGATACAGCATGGAAACTGGTCCTTCGGCCTATCGAGACCATGCCGACCAGCGATCAACCCATATGTTGACACTATCCTACACACTGGCGACAATATACGGAAACCAATTAACCTACAAACCTGTACGTCTTTGGAGTGTGGGAGAAAACCAGAGCAACCGGAGAAAGCCCATGTGGTCACAGGGAGAACGTGCAAACTCTGTTCCTGTCCAGTACCTGTAGTGAGGATCAAGCCTAAGTCTCTAGTGCTGTAAGGCAGCAACTGTACCGCTGCGTCACTGTGCCGTCAGAATGTTAGAATTCATTCTGGGTCTGGTGAACCTGATATCTTTTTCATAGCCAAACAAAGAATGTTCTGTTCTCTTATGCCCCAGAATTTCTCCAGCGCTCAAAGTGTGCTCATTACAAATCCACTCCTTGCTCCCTGTCAGATCAGTCATTGCTTTCTTTCAGTCCTCATTGACAACTTGGAGCTGCACTGTTTCGCTACTTCTGCCTTGGAACTCACCAAAATGCCTACTTGAGAAACCTAAACGAGGATCCTTGTTTAATCTAAACTAGAAACCATTGCAGCAGCGGCTCAAGTGTTTGCAGCTGCATCACCTCAGGTTAAAATCAGGGCGTTAGTTTAGTTTAGTTTAGAGATACAGTGCAGAAAAAGTCCCTTCGGCCCATGGAATCTGTGTCAACCAGCAATCCCCAAACACTAGCACTATCCTACACCCTGGGGACAATTTACTATTTACAGTAGTCATTTAGCCTACAAACCAGTACGTCTTTGGAGTGTGCGAGGAAACCAGAGCACCAGAGAAAACCCATGCGGTCACGGGAGAACGTACAAGCTCCATACAGACAGCACGCATAGTCAAGATTGAACCCGGGTCTCTGGCGCTGTGAGGCAGCAACACTAACGCTGCGTCACCATGCCACTTTTATTTGGTGTCCGTGGAGAAAATGATAATATAGAACGTTATGAAGATAAAACGCACTGGTGCGCATTGTTGTAAGGAACTATAATGACCAGATGAACGTACATCATCTCGTTCCCAGGGCCTGCTAATGCTTTGCCATGTACAATTCAATTATCACCTGCAATAAAGCACCCATATCTGAATTTATTTCAAAATTAATGAATTTGGCCTTATCCTGTAGGCAATTAATTTATGACCTATATCTTGCATTTTAATTAAAAAGAGACCTTGCAGTTTAATCCAGCTATATCTGAGCTGCATGAAACATAATACTGTATACCAATCTCCCAATTTATCGCACAGCATTATGGATCCAGATAGTTTTATGTTCATTTTCCGTGGCAGCAGGGTATAATCTGTTTTTTTTTCCTTAATTGGGCAAAGAGAAGTGTTGAGCCTATCAGATTTAGAACCCTTTTTCAATTGCCTCCGAGATTAATTTATTGATTCATTTGTTGAGTTAATGGTGACAATTTATTAAGATATATCCATTGTTAAAGGCTGTTTCATTCAATTCGACTTTTGATAAGTACCTTCACCGATCTGGCCAAGATGCATTGTGATTTTGAATCTATACTATTCACACCAATTAGAAACTGTATAGATTCATACACCCTTCCTCTCATAGTCCATTCAGAACAGTTCCTTTGGCCGTAAAACCATAAGACATTGGAGCAGAATTAGGCCATTCGGCCAATCTCATGTGCCACACCATTCGGTTATGGTTCATCTATTTTTTCCCTCTTAAACCATTTCCTGCCTTCTCCCCTAAGAGCCTATCAATGTCCACTATAAAAACACTCAATGGAATATTTGCTTTAAATCATTTTGCTCGTTGAGAGGAGAAAGTCAGGAAGAAGGTGTACCAAAGCCTGGTAAGGTCTTTCTAAGTAATGCTAGCCCTAAGAGCTAAATCTAACTCTCTCTTGAAAGTTTGGGTGTTCGTTGTACTTGATAATGAACACATTTCCATCACAGATAAAAATTCCTAAGTCTTTTACTGGTGCTTCACAATGAATGGCAGGGGTCTTGGAAGTGTTGTGGAGCAGCGGGATCTAGGAATATGGGTACATATTACCCTGAAAATGGTGTCACCAGTAGTTAGGGTGGTAAAGAATGGTTTTGATGCATTGACCTTCATCAATCAGAGTATTGAGTATCGAAGTTGAGATGTTTATTTTAAAACACGGAGTTAAAGTTTTTTTTCCATTCATTAATCAAAACTAGCAAAAAAAGATTCAAGAAGAAATCAGAGAGAAAAAGTAATATTCGCCTTTCATAATTTGAGCATGACCCAAAACATTCAGCAGCCCACTGAGTACTTTGGGGTTATAATCAATGTGGTAATGACCACTGCTGCTTGTGACCACTGCTCTATTTACAACATAGCATTGGCAGCGCGGAGATGAGCCCTCTGGCTCAGCTCATCCCTATGAAATGGCCTCTACACCAATCACATTTCCCCTCATCAAGTCCACATCACTCTATTCCTTCCCTATCAAAGTATCACTGTGGATGGCTCGATTGTAATCATGCCTTGTTTTTCCGTTGACTGGTTAGCACTCAACAAAAGCTTTTCACGGTACCTCGGTACATGTGACAATAAACTAAACTAAACTAAACTAAACCTTTCCAAATTACTTAAAAAAAATTATAGTTGTATCTATCTCTACCACCTCTTCTGCCTGTTCATTCTGTGAAATATACTTTACGCCAAATATTTGTGCTAGCATTTTGGCCATCTTCTTCCCTTTCTGCAATGGCATCCAGTATTTCTCTGTCTTTGCTTCCCTTTGTGACTGAATGCCACATCAAACTTGTATATTTGAATAAACGTTCACCGTCCTTTTTCATTCTGCTATTATTGAGGCTTGATGCCATTCAAAAACTCTACAACGCTGCTCCAATTCACGTAAAATCCAGGTCCTCTTGTGCTTCTGAACTTCCTGCCCTAATTTGGCATTCAGTTATTCTACACTTTCAAATTATGGTCTTTGTTTTCAGACCCATTCTAATAATTGGCCTTTCTATCTCTTTAATTTAATTCTGATTTAATACCCTCAAAGCTCTGCATTCTCTCCTTCCAGTATCCCAAACTAATCCAATGTTATCCTGTCCACATTACTATTAGCTGAATCCCCACTTCCCCATTTTACCACTTGTCTACACGCTTCAGTGTAATTTACAGTGGCCAATTAACCTTTCAATCTGTGCATTTTGCACGTGGGTGGAAAGCAGAGCACTCGGTGGGATTTATAATTATTTGAGTCATAGATGGGGTAGAGAGTCAGAACCTTTTTTCCCAGGATGGAAATATCCAACACTAGATGGCATAGCTATAAGATGAGAGGTTGAAAGTTGAAGGGAGATGTGCAGGGCAAGTTGCTTTTACAGAAAGTGGTGGAGGCCTGGAACACACTGTCAGGTATGGTAGTGCAGACAGATACAATAGTGGCATTTAAAAGTCTTTTAGATAGGTACATGGAGGTACAGGGAATAAGAGACAGATCATGAACAGGAAGATAAGATCATTTAACTAGGCATCATGTTTGGCACAAACAATGTGAGCTGAAGGGCCTGTTCCTGTGCTGCAGTATTCTATGTTCCAAGTTCTATGTAATCCCATTAGGTTTCAGGAAGAACATGTAAACTTCATGCTTCTCTTTCCTGACTTCTGTCCAGAATGAGATCAGCTCTGATTTATCCCATATTCCATCACCATCTATCGTATTAATTCTTTTCACAATCCTAAAAACCTGAATTAAATCATCTTAAGCTATTTAGACTTCAGTTAATGTGAGCCAAAGTTGCATTCTGCTGAATCTATATCATATTTTCACCACAGATTCAGCCTGGTGGTGTTAATGACCTAAAACAGCCTCCTTCCAGTTTTATTTGTCTAATCATATAAAACATAAGCTTGCAATCCACTGAGCTTGTCAAATCCTTAAAATCCATTTGCCATAATTTTTATTTTCCTAAACTCTTGATTTTTTTTTGTCACTCTTCCCATTTACAGCCCTGTATTCTGATCTTGCTCTTCAAATGTTTCCATGGAGACCTCTCAGCCTTCAATTTCCCATTGAAAATAGGCCTAGCCAGTTAAAAGGTTATTGACAGATAAAACCACCAAGTTGTGTAGGAAGGAACTGCAGATGCTAGTTTCTGCCGAAGATGGACATAAAATAAGATTCTCCTGACCCGCTGAGTTACTCCAGCATTCTGATATTGTTTTATTAAATCTCCTTGCACAGCTTCTCCAGTAGGCTATTTCCTTTTTATAAAATAGAATCCAGATGTCTTTACACACCACTAATTGTGGTCTAATTAAAGTTTGACATGTAGAGTTTAAAATAACTTTACTATTTTATAAATCAATCCTTCCAAAAATGATGTCAGTACTATGGTTTCTCTTTTTATGGTTTCATTAATATGTGTTCATATTTCTATTGATCTGTACATAAGCACTGGAAATACTTCCATCCCTCCACCATATGTCGCTCAGCTATTCAAGCAAGATGCGAGGGGAAAAACAGGAAATCATAGATGTTGGCCAACACATCTGTGTTCAAAACTATTAGAGCATCCACATACCTTGAGCATTGTATACCATTTTCAGATAGTTTTGTTCCACATTGGTATTTAAGTGGACTGTCTTATCTTGTCAATAAAAAAAGCAAAGGTTAGACAGAAAATGACACCTGTTGATGGCTGTATCAGGAACATTTAATGATAGTTGTGTGGAAGCAATTTTCAAATCTCTTTCTGAACCACTGGAGAGAGCATCATATTCAAAGATGTTTAAATCTGCTGTTGCAATGACACTGATGGTAGGGAGGATGATCACGAGGAAATTCGATAGTGCCAAAATCCTGCAAAACCAATGGCTGTAAATTTCTATCATGGAGGTTTTTTGATAAGACAACACATATCTTTTAAGTTGTACCATTTTTTGGTGATGACAACAATATATATTTTTGTAACCACTGTCTCTGTCCAGGAAGTAACTTTCAAAGGAATAGGAGCTCAAAAAGCACTTTTAGAGAATTTAAGCTAGACAAAAATGCTGGATAAACTCAGCGGGTGAGGCACCATCTATGGAGCTAAGGAATAGGCGATGTTTCGGGTCGAGACCCTTCTTCAGACCGATGTCGGAGTGGGGGAGGGGGGGGGGCGGGGGGGGGGGGGGGGGCGGGAAAAAGAAAGGAATAATTTAAGGTTTCTCTGAATAGGTTCAACTGCAAAGAATTTTGTAGGTTTCTCACAGGTAGCATGGCTACTTATTTAGCCACATTAGACTTGGTAGAGTAAATTTAAGTTTGAAATGGATATTTGTGGACGTCACACAAACCTTGATAATAAAAAAAATAATCTTTGGTTGTTTGATGGTGATAATCGTGATTATCTTGTGACTCGTGCATGTGTGAGCTATGCAAAAAATGAATTTCACTGTGCGGTGCATACGTGACAGGAAAGAACCAATGAACCATTATCTTGACTGAGAAACCGATTTTATGATTACTGTTTATGCCATGGAATGTCATAGCGTCATACAGCTTGGAAAGAGGCCCTTCAGCCTAACTTGTCCATGCCAACCATTAGTTCCATTTGCCTGCATTTGGATCATATCCCTCTAAACCTTTCCAGTCCATCGTATGTTTTAAAATGTGTTCCACTTACTACATTTATCTAATTGAATCAAAAGCATGAGACGACAAAATAATATTGTGATTGAGGTAGGTAACTGATAGACACTGTCAATGCCTCTCAGGTAATCTGCTAGCCAGGTGGGAACACTCATATTCTTTCACAATTAACTAGAAAATCACTGCCGTTGGTTGCTCCATTCAAGTTCAGAGCCTTATTCATGATCTTCTAGGATCCTTGCACCCCATCCCCCCCCCCCCCCCCCCCCCCCCCCCGCCCCAATATGTTTCTCGGCTTCATATTTGCCCTCAATCATACCATTGTATATTTTGATAACATTTAGCACCACTTCTTGTGTAGAACACAAAGTGCTGGAGTAACTCAACAGGTCAGCACCATGATAGGTATCGTTTCAGGTTGGGATCCTTCTTCAGACTGATTATAGTAGGGGAGAGAAAGCCAGAACAGTGGTGGGATGGGAAAAAGCCTGGTGTGTGATAGGTGGACACATGTTACTGTAACTTTTGTAGAGGGTGGTTAATCTGTGGAACTCTGCAACAGAAGGCTGTGGAGGCAAAGTCAGTAGGTATTTTTAATGCAGAGATAGATAGATTCTTGATTAGTACGGGTGTCAGAGGTTATGGGGAGAAGGCATGAGAATAAGGATAGGATGGAGAGATAGATCAGGCATGATTGAATGGTGGTGTAGACTTGATGGTGTAATTCTGCTCCTATTGCTTATTATCTTATGAGGTGAGGGATATTTTTTTATTGGCAGATGTGTGGACAAATGGTAGAGATGTAAAGGATACAAAAGGATGACAAGGGGAATTAAAAGAGGCAAAAAGATAAGGAGACAAATGATTGTTAGATAAGGAGAGGAGTGAAAGAGCATTGAAAAGTAAAAGATTTTGCTGCATTAAAGGTGCTCCAATAATACAAGTTGGTTGTTGAAATGATTATAATTTTAATTAATACATGTAGTCTAAGCATTCTCTATGAATTAAAATAATTACCATTCACGCTTTCAATTACTTTTAATATCCTGAAAATGTTGACAATATCACCTTCAAGCAACCAAAGTGTAGAAATAAATTGACCATCAAGGCATGGACAATAAAGGTGTTGCAACAAAAGAAATGCAAATTTGTTGACTCAGTGATTTACACAATTGTCACCATCCAGAATGAGTCCTTTCCATCCTTTAAATCTGTGGTAACTTCTTGTTGCGACTTAATTCTTGAAAGCTTGTAAGATTCTGAAAAAGGAGGGGCAGGGCTAAAGGAAGTTCCCAACCCTGAAATGGTACCATCCATGTCCTCCAGATATGTTGCTGATCCATTGAGTTGCTCCAGCACTTTGTGCTCTACACATCATTCTGGTAAATCTGTGTAATATTCCTTCAATGTACTTCCTATAGAGTGGTGCTAAGAATGACCACAGTGATCAGATGACATAGTGGTAGCTTGTCCGCCTTGTCCTCTAATCTGACTATAAAGGTCAGCATTCATTAGGAAACCATGACTGAGGATTGCTGACATTTCAGAATTTGCCAGGGAGGTGTGTCCCTTGCATTTACTTTATCTCTTGTCATGGCAATTTAGCAATTCACAACCCCCGAATGTTGTGGCTAATTATTTTGGGATACACCTTTTGTTAGGCAATGGATTTGACAATTGAACATTTGACACCACTGGGCCTATACTCGATGTAGTTTAGAAGAATGAGCGGAGACCTCATTGAAATGTACCGAATAGTGAAAGGGTTGGATAGAGTGGATGTAGAGAGTATGTTTCCACTAGTGGGAGAGTCTAGTACTAGGGGTCATAGCTTCAGAATTAAAGGACGTTCCTTTAGGAAGGAGATGAGAAGGAATTTCTTTAGTCAAAGTGTGGTCAATCTGTGGAATTCTTTGCCGCAGAAGGCTGTGGAGGCTGTCAATGGATATTTTAAAGGCAAAGATAGATAGATTCTTGATTAGTACGTCTGTCAGGGGTTATGGGGCAAAAACAGGAGAATGGAGTTAGGAGGGAGAGATAGATCAGCCATGATTGAATGGAGGAGTAGACTACTTGAGCCAAATGGCCAAATGTTGCTCCTGTCCCTTATGACTTTATGAGAATGGCCAGTGTTAAGCACAGGTGTGCAAACTCTACACGCTCTAGTGTTCACCATGCCTCAACATAATTTTTTTTTAAAAAGCAATAGGCAAAAAGCCATAGAGCTATACAGCAAAGAAACAGGCCCTCTGGCCAACCTTGTCCATGCCGACCAAGTTGGCAGACTGCCTGCATATGTCCCATATGCCTGAATTTGGCCCATAGCCATCTAAACCTTTCCTATTCATATATTTGTTTAGTATTAGTTTAGTTTAGAGATACAGCATGGAAACAAGCCCTTTGGCCCACCGAGTCCATGCTGACCAGCGATTCACATACATTTGCACCATCCGATAACACGGGACAATTTACAATATTTAACCAAATTCAATTAACCTACAAATCTGTATGTCTTTGGAATGTGGGAGGAAACTAGAGCACCCAGGAAAAACCTACACAGTCATGGGGAGAACATACAAACTCAATACAGACACCACCCATAGTCAGGATCGATCTCGGAGCTTCAGCGCTATAAGGTAGCAACTCTTCCACTGAACCATCATGCCACCCATCTGCCTTCCCATCCTTTAAAAATCATAATAATATCCACGTTTATACCATTTGGTGGCTCATTGCAGATACAGACCATACGGTCGCTGAGGCCCCACTTAATTCCTCCTCTCACCTCAAGCCTATGCTCTCTAGTTTTAGAATCGTCTATGCTGGGAAAAAGACTATGAGTCATCACTTTATCCATGCCTCTAACTGATATTGTACACAATAGTTGCTGTTTTGTTTGTTTAATTTTTCACATGTGCATGCAAAAGGTCAAGTAAACTTGGATTGGAAATTAGGACAATTCTGAACAAACAGGGAATTGGATGTTGCTATTAATCTATCTATCTATATAATTAAAAGTCTAAACTTGACCATTTCCTGTTTGCGCTGTATGTTGATTTTAGAAAAAACGCAACCACTTACGGCTGTGATTTTTGGCCATCTTACTCAGAGTCCCCCTCCGCTCATCAGGTGCAGAGGATTTTTCCCATCAATGGAAAATAAAAATTATTAATGTTTAAAAAATGTTGAGATTCTCTCTCCTGTCAATCATACCATGAAGGCCACACCCCTTCCGGTGGGAGGGGGAGGGACTATAAAACCCAGAAGTTTGGACGTGGCTCAGTCGCTGCAAGATGGGGGAGGGAGAGGCCATGACATCGTCACAGCCGTCTACATTCCACCGCAGGCGGACACCGATATGGCACTATCGGCCCTACACGATGTGCTATGTCAACATCAAAACAAGTACCCGGATGTGGCTATGGTGGTGGCTGGAGATTTTAATAAATCAAATCTCAAGAAGGTCATGCCGAACTTCTACCAACACATCACGTGTGCCACCAGGGGGGAGAGAACTTTGGACCACTGCTACACACCGTTCAGGAAAGGCTACAAGGCCGTTTCACTCCCTCCCCTAGGAAAATCTGACCACGCTGCCATTTTCCTGTTGCCGGAGTATAAACAGAGGATAGTTTGGGAAGCGGTAGAGACGAGGGACGTAAAGCGGTGGTCCGACCAGTCAGAGGCCATGCTGCAAGATGCACTGAGTGATGTCGACTGGAATATGTTCGAAGCAAGTTCCAGTGACGTCAGTGAGTTCGCGGAAGCAGTCACGGACTTCATCGCAACAGTAACCGACAACATCGTCCCCACGGTAAGGGTAAGCACCTTTCCAAACCAAAAACCCTGGGTAGACAGGTCTGTTCGTGTGGCCTTGAATGCTCGCACCGCTGCCTACAACTCGGACCTGGCATCAGGAAACATGGCCGTCTACAAGGCAGAGTCCTACCAACTGCGAAGGGCGGTGAAGGACGCAAAGAGGAGGTACAGAGACAAGATGGAGTTACAGATGGAGCAGCAGGACACCAGAAGCCTGTGGCAGGGGCTACGGATTGTAACCAACTACCGGAGCACCCCTCCATCATCCGCAAGTGGCGGCACCTCCCTAGTTGATGACCTGAACTCCTTTTACACTCGTTTCGAGAGGGGCAACACCACCCCAGGTCTGCCGACTATCGACAATACCGCAAGCAGGCTGGCTACCGAAGCTGAAGGGAGGAATGTGCACACATTCTCACTGTCCGAGCACGACGTGAGGAGGGCTCTGACACGGGTGAACACGAGAAAAGCTGCAGGCCCCAACATGGACCCGTTGCAGTTCGCATACCGTCCGAACAGATCCATGGACGATGCGGTCTCCCAGGTCTTGCACACCGCTCTCTCCCATCTGGACAGCCAGAAGGGGGGCTACTTGAGGATGCTGTTCATAGACTACAGTTCAGCCTTCAACACGATAGTCCCCACCAGACTGGCTGGGAAGCTAATGGAATTGGGGCTCAACACCTCCCTGTGTGCCTGGGTCCTGGACTTTCTCACCCCCAGGCCCCAGGTAGTCAAGATGGGAGGGAATACATCGAAGTCCCTCACCCTGAGCACAGGATCGCCCCAGGGTTGCGGTATTAAAGTGGTCTTCTACCCTTTGCCTGTGGATGACTTTGGACTTTTTTATGCCTCTGTTCAGGTTCGACCTGGCCACACTGTAAGCAGAAGTGTCCCTGGATTTAAAGACGTTGTTGCGTGCCCTTAGCAGATCCTGAACCTCCTTGTTCATCCAGGGTTTCCGGTTTTGGAACATCTCTATTTTCTTGTCCACTGTGACAGTCTTCCAGAGCCTTACCTCATCCAGCTTGTTGGTGAGTGACCGGACATTCGCGAGAAAGACGCTTGGGAGCGATGCTTTGTGGAGCCCTCCGTAGCCTGTCCTGCACCCCCGCTCGCCTTCCACGTTTCTGCTTCCGTTCCCGGCGCTTGCTCCGTCTCCTGCCCTCCGGAGTGGTGATCCAAGGGGCTTTCCTGCCCAGCTCCGACGGGATGGTAAGGGTACTGTAGTACTCACACGCCAGTTTCTCGCAGCCACGTCCGATGCTGAGTAGTTCCGAGCGGCTCCATGTGCGACCAGTCGGGATTGCGATGCGGGTCTTGGATTCCCTCGTCCTGTAGGTGAGTTTCTTCTTATGGTTCTTATGGTTCCTGGGGTTTCCGGGGTTACTAGGGTTCCTATGGGTTCTAGGGGTTCTGGGGTTTTTAATTACCTTGTTTTTCCAGCCGCGTTCGGTACCGGGCTGCTCCGAGTAAACTCGGGCTTGGGAGCGCAAAGCCGCTGCGTCTGGACGTGCCGCCATCTTCAGAATTATAGTTTGTTTGGTTGTTTGGTTGTTTGTCCTTTTGCACAAAAGTCCGCGAGCATTGCCACTTTCATTTCACTGCACATCTCATATGTGTATGTGACAAATAAACTTGACTTGACGCTCAGTTTGAGCTGTGAATCAACGGAACACTGAACACATGGCTACTAATCTGTGTGTGTGGTTTTATGTGGTTTATTTGGAACTGTGTTTTTGGAATGCATAAATGTTTTTATGTGCCTTTTAACTATGCCTTTAAACTGTGCCTTTAAACTGTGCCTTTAAACTGTGCCTTTAAACTGTGCCTTTAAACTGTGTGGCTAATAGAAAATGTGTGGCTAATAGAAATGTGTGGCTATTGGAAATGTGTGGCTATTTAAAAATGTGTGGCTATTGAAATGTGTGCCTTTTGCAACTGTGGCTATTGAAATGTGTGGCTATTGGAATGTGTGGCTATTGGAATGTGTGGCTATTGAAATGAGTGGCCATTGAAATGTGTGCCTATTGAAATGTGTGCCTTTTGCCACTGTGCCTATTGGAATGTGTGCCTATTGGAATGTGTGCCTATTGGAATGTGTGGCTATTGAATTGTGTAGCTATTGAATTGTGTGGGTATTGAATTGCGTGCCTTTTGCAACTGTGCCCTTTGCAACTGTGTTTGGAAGAAATAAATGCTTTATTAGGTCCGACCGTGTTTACTGCAAAAGTCCCACTCATTTTGTCGTCTCCGCTTAGTGGACAGGTCACGCTGATTGCGTCATTTCAAGTGAGTGCTGAGGTCGTGCTGAACGCGGAAGTGTTGCTGACTGTGGAAGGCCCAGAGTGGAGATGCCGTGCTCAGCCATTTGAGAATTCAATAAAGTTTACTGCCATCTGTATGGTGTGTGTGTGAGTGTGTCTTTGTGTGTGTGTGAGTGTATGTGTGTGTTTGTGTGTCTGTCTGTGCGTGTGTCTGTCTGTGCGTGTGTCTGTCTGTGCGTGTGTCTGTCTGTGTCTGTGCGTGTGCGTGTGCGTGTGTGTCTGTGTGTGAGTGTGTGCGTGTGTGAGTGTGAGTGTGAGTGTGTGTGTGAGTGTCTGTGTGTGTGAGTGTATGTGTGTGCATTCTGCTTGGAGTGCTGTGAGGTTGGACCTGCGGCCTGCACTCTGCTTCAAGTGCTGTGAGTTTGGATTTACAGGCCTGCAATCTGCTTCAAGTGCTGTGAGTTTGGATTTACAGGCCTGCACTGAATGATGACTTTTGCCTGCCTCAATGGCACTGGCTCATTTACTGACAGAATATATCATCGGTTTTGTCTGTATAGACCTCCGCCAGATTGTATCAAATAAGACCTTGGTTCCGGACTCACCTCCTTGACTGTGCCCATACAGTCGTACCCATTCTGGGTTTGGAGACGGGCCACCTGGCCCTCCGACAATGGTTGGAGAGGACATCTAGAACAGTCGTAGTATGCCTTCAGCATCAGTTTTTTTGCTGCAGGAGCGAACAAACCACCTCCAGCTCGCAGACTTGTGGCTGGAGCAGATGCTGCGAGACTGGAAGAGTAGCCCTGGCCTGTCTGAACATGCGTCGCTGAGCCAGCGAACCGAGTGTGGGATCAAGTGGAATGTTGCGGAGATTGAGAAGTTCCAAAAACAACACAGACCTGGCCCTGCTGGACTTCTCCATGAGCTTCTTTGCTCTGCGAACAGCTCGCTCAGCCAACCCGTTCGACTGGGGGTACTCCGTCCGGACTGCTGGTGATGTGCCTAAAATCCCATTATTTTGCAAAACCTTTGAAACGCTGACTTGTGAATTGGCCACCATTGTCAGACATGAGGGTTTGAGGAACCCCATGGACCGAAAAATGCCTCGCAAGCCTATACATGCTGCTCCGGCACGGCTGCAGCTCCAGAAGTATGATATCTCTCTCACTTACAAGCAGGGTAAGCACATGTATCTGGGTCACACATTATTCAGTACTACCTACGGAGGCCGTGCCTGTGGTGACATCTCCTGTGAGGGGCACGGCTGAAGGCCTGTACCGTACGCATGCAGTCGGGTCAGCAAGCCTGTGGCTAGATATGGGGATCATGTCAAGATGCAGATCTTGGACTAATTAACTATTACCGATGTTACTTATATTACTTGCAGTATATCCTCCATTGCCTTACTGTAGATGATAGTTAATTTTTTACAGCTTTACATACATATTACTCCTGCATGCATGTTTGCTCTTTGGGCAAAAGTCCAAGAAGAGGGATGTAGATCAAACAGTATTGCTGATTTGGTCTGTGTCTGGTTTTGCTGCTGATGACCTGATCCATAATCCATGTCAGGTTTCCCACACCACCGCCACCTCGTGTATGCGGGTGGCCATGTTGTGTTTTAGTTTTAACTTTGATTCGGAGCTTACAGTGAATGTCTTGATGGTCTCTGTATGTATACAAATTAAAGTACTTGTTATGATATTAAAAGATTCTGTATCATAAGTACTTTGCACAGTGGAAATGGGTTGCGTTGGGGGAACGGGTGAGGGGTGGAATATTGCATTGGGGGAACTTGTTCTAGTATATTACTGAAACTCTTATCTTGTTTGCGATTCTGTGTGTGTGCCCATGTGCACCCGGAACTTCGCCGAAACACGATAGCGCTACAATTTTTGGACCACCTTACTCACATTTGTCTTGTGGTGTTTGAATCACTTGAACTTGCTATGACAGTTGCAGTGGCAGTTAGTAGCTATGATGTCACAATGGGATCTCATTTACATAAACTGCCCATGAGCAGTGCTCCACCCGACAATGACATCACTATGGGATCTCATTTACATAAACTGCCCATCAACAGTGTTCCACCCAATGAAATGAGAGATTTGTTACATTGTTGTAAGGAGAATGTGGGAGTGGGGGAGGGGAGGAGGAGAAATGGTATTTAAACATTGTGTTTAGTGGGGGAGTGCAATAGGGGAGAGGTGGGGAATGGTGGAGCAGGGAGATAGAGGGAGAGGATGGGATAGGGAGGTGAGAGGGGTTATGAAGGGAGGGAAGGAGTGACTGAGGGTAGGGGAGAGGTGAGGGAGGTGAGGAGGGGAGGAGGAGAGGGGAGAGATGAGGGAGGTGAGGAGGGGAGGTGGAGAGGGGAGAGAAGAGGGAGAGTGAAGAGGAGGGGGAGAGAGTGAATGAGCCACGCCTGCACAGTTGGGGGCTATGTGTGAGTGGTGGAATATGGCATTGGGGGGACGGGTTGCGTTTGGGAATGGGTGAGTGGTGAAATATTGCTTTGGGGGAATGGGAGTGACTGATGGTAGGGGAAAGGAGAGGGAGGGAGAGGTGAGGGAGGGAGTGGAGGAGGGGAGGAGCAGAGAGGAGAGAAGAGGGAGTGTGAAGAGGAGGGGGAGGGAGTGTTGGGGGATGAGTGGAAATGAGCCGCACCTGCGCAGTTGGGGGCTATGAATGAGTGGTGGAATATTGCGTTGGGGAACGGGTTGCGTTGGTGGAATTGGTGAGTGGAGGAAACAGGTTGTGTTGTGGGAACGGGGCCCAACAGGTCCCACTTGGTCTAGTTTCAATTAAAAGTTAAAGTGCACATGCGTTACTATTTAAGAGGTCACAGAAATTACATATATTTTCTAAAATGCCTTTGTATTCAGAACAAATATAAGATTTATTCTTTATTTTTATATATCAGTTATATTTCAGTGTGAAATTGAATTTGTTTCTGTTAAAAGTTATAATAAATACTTTTTTGGACTCATGCCTGAAGTGCTAGGCAACTACTTGCAACAACAAATCATATATGTGAAATAAAAAAACAAGGAATTTTGGATGCTGGTTTACAGAAAAATACCCAAACTGCTGGACTAACTCATGGGTTAGGCAGCATCTTTGGAGGATGTGATATTTTGGGTCGGGACTTTTCCTCATACTCCTCAGAGTTACTCCGGCACTTTGTGTCTTTTTTCAGTGTGTAATATATATATATGTGCAAAATCCAAAATAATTACTTGTTTTAGTTTAGAGATGAAGAGCGGAAACAGATGTTTCGGCCCACAGAGTCTGCGCTGACCAGCGTCCCCACACATTTACACGATCCTACACACTCTACGGACAGTTATATTTGAATACCAAGCCAATTAACCTACAAACCTGTACGTCTTTGGAATGTGGGAGGAAACCGAAGATCTCGGAGAAAACCCGCGCATGTCACGGTGAGAATGCACAAACTCCGTACAGACAAGCACCTGGAGTCAGGATCGAACCAGAACACTTGACGCTGTAAGGCAGCAACTCTACCGCTGCGCCACCGTGCCATACTTGTAATTAATAACAATTATAAAAGATGATAAGATAGAAGTTGCTGTTCTTTCCAATATCTCTCTGGTTTGTGAATTAATATGATTAATATGCAATGGAGTAATTAAATTATGTGTTCTGCAAGGCTGTTAAGGTTAATTTGCTGGTTGCCTGTTAGACCTGAGGACTATGTTATAATTACCACCAATGCACAATGTTACCATGAACACAATCTGAATATTATTTTTAAATTGTGTTGCATTACGTCACATGAGCATCTGCAGTGTTAAATAAATAAATCTTCATTTTGAATCGGGTTTAATATTTCTACTGTATATGTACGGGGTATAAACTAATTTAAAAAAATTGTTTCAAGCTGAGGGAAAGAAGAACAAATATCTCTGCAGTGCAGCAATATTCCCACTGGTGAATTTACTGAGGTAGCAATTGTTTCTGAATTACATTAAAATAATTTACAAACATATTGAACAAACTTTAGCCTCACTTAACCTGGAGTGAAGGGTGAGGTTGATACTGATGGCATGTAATTTTACCTCCAGGGTTCTATTAACATCTAGATCATAGGAAATGATGTGTGGTTATGGCCAGGAGCATGTGGAAGTGATTCCTATCAACGAATCAGTGGTATAAGGCAAACGTAATAACGATCGGGAGAAATCCCTGTTCAAACCCAAATGTCCTTATGTGCTACTCCTGCAACTGCCAGGAAATCTTGTTTCACAGTCGTTCTGTGAACTTTGCAGTTTTGTCATTTTTGGTATTCCTTGCAGGGCCAGTACCAGGTGGCAAACAGATAATATGTCTGGTTAACATGTCCCCCCTCCGGTATTCCCTGGGAAACATCTTCTCATTTTGCACTGTACAATTGTTGCTCTGCAACATGACAATAAAGGTTGATTGATTGATTGATTGATTGATTGATTGATTGATTGATTGATTAATTGATTGATTGATGTCTGAAGAAGGGTCTTGACCTGAAACGTCACCCATTCCTTTTATCCTGAGATGCTGCCTGTCCCGCTGAGTTACTCCAGTATGTTGTGTTTATCTATGGTTATAAAACATCTTTGGATGTAATTAGATCATCAAACTTCAAACTCTTAATATCATTGAAGTTTTCACTTACCAGAGACGAGGGCCCTTAACACTATCTCAAATATATCTGGGGAAAAGCTGCGTGAGACTTTAAAATTGTGAAAAAGAGTGACCTTGACTCATTTTGAAACTTCCCATTTCCTATTTGGTAGTTCAATAATAACCAGATTTAGTGTATTTTGAGTCTTTAATATAAAGGAAAACTGGAGGAAAAGCATCTGCAAAGGTGAGATAAGGTGTTTGGCAAAATATTTATCAAAGAGTGAGGTTTCTGAGGAGTTTTAAGAGAGGAGCTGCAGTGGCGCAGCGATGGAGATGTTGCCTAAAGGGCCTGTCCCGCATGTCGATTTTTTTCGGCAACTGCCGGCGTCATATCAGTGTCGCCAATAGATTTTGAACATTTCAAAATCCAGCGGCGCAAAAAAAAAGTTTCGAAACTTGAGAAAGCACCGCGCGTCATAGGTCATCACGCCGCATCACCGCCGCATCACGCCGCATCACGCCGCATCACGCCACATCATGCCGCATCACCGCCGCATCACGCCGCATCACGCCGCATCACGCCACATCATGCCGCATCACCGCCGCATCACGCCGCATCACGCCGCATCACGCCGCATCACGCCACATCACGCCACATCACGCCGCATCACCGCCGCATCACCGCCACATCACGCCACATCACGCCGCATCCCGCCACATCATGCCGCATCACGCTGCAAAGTTTTGGTGACCTGATACGTCAGTCAATGATGCCAGCAGTTGCTGAAAAAAATCGCCAAGTGGGACAGGCCCTTTACAGCACCAGAGACCTGGGTTCGATGCTGACTATGGGTGCAGTCTGTATGGAGTGTGTGTACTCTTGTGACCATGTGGGTTTTCTCCAGGTGCTGTAGTTTCCTCCAACATTCTAAAGACGTACAGGTTTGTAGGTTAATTGGCTTCGATAAAATTGTAAATTCTCCCTATTATGCAGGATAGTGCTAGTGATAGAGGGTTGTGGTGGCAGGACAGTATTCAGGCTGGAGGTTTGTAACCAGTAGTGTTCTACAGGAATCTTTGCTGCAACCTCTGTTGTTTGTGATATACATATAAATGACTTGGTTGTAAACTTAGATAAACTGGTTAGTAAGGTTGCAGATAACTCCAAGATTGCTGCAGTAATGGACTGTGAGGAAGGCTGTCAAAGTATACAACGGGATATACATCAGCAGCAAAATTGGGTATAGAACTGGCAGATGGAGATATGAGCAAAGGCTGTGGTGTTGCACTTTGCAACATTGAATATAAGGTGAAAATATACAATTAATGCAAAACCCTTAACAGCATTGATGTACATTGGGGTCCAAATCCAAAACTCTCTGAAAGTGGCAATACAAGGAGACAGATGATGTGGGGATTAGCTGCATGGAGAACTGCATACTTTGATTTTTTTTCTCTGGAATGCTGGAGATTGAGAGGAGAACTGATAAAAGTATATAAAATTATGAGAGGCATGGAAAGGTTAGACAGGCAGAACCTTTTTCCCAGTATAGAAATATAAAATACCGGAGGGTAGAGGTTTATGGTGAGAGGAGCAATGGTTAAAGGAAATGTATGGGGCACTTTTTTTTACACAGAGGGTGGTGAGTGCCTGGAACGCACAGCAGGGTTGGTGGTGGAGGCTTATATAATAGTGGCATTTAATATACTTTTGTATAGGCACATGGGTATGCAGTTATGTATGGAGGGGTATGATTTATGTGCAGGCAGATGAAGGCCCCTGAAGAATGGTCCCAACCTAAAACATTACTTTTTCATGTCTTCAACCCGTATAGAAGGGTAGTGATAAAGGAATGTTTTCAGACAAGAGGCTTGCAAACAAGTGAATTGCCACTGGGATTGGTGCTGCTGTAAGTATTTATATTAGTTAGTGGTACAATGGGTATGTATTGGGGTCAGGAAAGAGATGAGGGAGGAAGAAGAAAAATAATAGGGCTCGATAGAGAAAAATTACAGTACTTTTACCCAGAGAAGAGCAATCAAGAACCAGAGGACAATAGTTTAAAGTGAAAGGAGAAAGATTTACTAGGAACTCGAAGGACAGCTTTCTCACACAGAGGATGATGGGTATATGGAAAGTGCTGTTCGAAGAGGTAGTTGAGGCAGATACTATAATAAAGTTTAAAAGACATTTGCACAGGCATATGAATGGGAATGGCTTTATAGGGATATAGGCCAAGCATGGGCAGGTGGGAATAGCATAGATGGGGGAATCTTGTCGGCCGGGGCAAGTTGGGCCAAAGAGCCTGTTTCCTTGCTGTATGACTATGACTCAATGAATGGGGTAGGGGATTACCTAAATCGGGAGAATTCAATGTTTATAACATTAGATTGTAATCTACCCAAGCACAACGAGATGCTGTTCCTCCAGTTTGCATGTGATCTCACTGGCAATGGAGGCAACCTAGGGCAGAAAGATAATTATCTAATGACGGCATAAAGATTACTCAATATACAGATCTAAAATAAAAGCAACGATGAGCTGGCAATTGGCATGGCAACTTTAAGGGAAATATGCCCAAAAGAGAATTGTAATATTTGATTTAAAATTACAAACAGTAGAAGAATAACCAATATGTTAAAAAATCTGCTGCAATTGAAGATTCTGGTGGTTATTTTCAGATTTCCTCAATTACTTCTCCACAAGCCGAATGCTTACAGCATGAACAATTTAGATAAGGGGAAAAGGAATTAAATGTTTCCCTCCAGTCTATTCCCCACATCGTACGAAATGCACAGGGGATAGCTTGGTCTATGAATTTTATTTTAAACAGAAACAGTCCGTTACAGACAGATCAGTGTTGAATTATGTGCAAAGTGACATAGAATGTAGACAGCAAGTACTATACTCTTGGGTGGTAGAAATAATAACCAGACCGCCCAGCTTCACACGATTTCTCGCCACAAAGATAAAAAACAGTTAATGAGGTCATGTAAAAGGTTTATCACTGCAAATGAGAATATATCATTCATCCAAATAGTGCATTCTAAACAGCTGACATACGTGATCTCCCAGAGAATAATAATTTCAGACTACAATCTCTGAATTTCATATTTCCTATTTTAGCTTTACATATACTGTATTTCCCTTGCTAATTGTAATACATTGTTGGATAGATAAATGCTGATGGATAGGAACATTATGACTATAAAATATGTCCCTTGATGAGGTGTGACACCCGTGGATGGAACATTTTTTGCACCTGAAGTTAAATGAAATGATGTATTTCTCATGAATGCCCAGTAACAAATATACGTGAAGATCCATCTACCTTAATCTAATGATACGGAAGGGTTTTTTTTCCCATTTCATAATGAAATTCAACCGTGGACATTTTCTTCTTAAATGTACCTAGGCTTTCTATTGGACATGGTACACAAAGTGAATCTAAACCTAATGGGCCAAAACATTCCCTTCAATAAAATGTACCTCACTGTAACATTTCAACATTTCCCATACCCTGTGAGTGAGACTGTTGATATATTGTGAACAGTACAGGTGACCTTTTGGTTTGGACTCATTCATAACTAGATTAAGGTTGTCCAGCCCTATTTTAGTTCACACAAATAAAGCTGGTAAAGATAAACTTTTAATTCAATGATTAGGGTTAATGGGATCCCAGAGGTGAATGGTACTGTTCTAGCCTACCACAATTCAGGTGGATATAATGTTTTAATTTGGCAGGTAAATGTACAATTTTTAAGATACTGCAAATTCTACATCTTCAATGAATATCAAATTAACCAGTGAAGATGACCTTCGTATTTTTCCACCAATATTATATGGTATTCTGTAATGACAAGCATCAGTTTTGCGTCATTCAATTGCTTTGGCTTCCAGTTCTAATTGAAATTCTTAATTCTTCACAAACTTTAAGCCTGTTTACAACCTTTTAGTTTCATATTATTTGGTCAGGAAGAGTCATCCAGTTTCAATGGAATAAAGGCATTTCCTATTTTGTGAATGATATAATGAGGAGAGGTGATGATAATGCTTTACATCTTCATTGCTACATTTTGATTCAATGTGGCAAGGTCTATAATCAAATTGAGTTTCCAATAATCAAGATAGATTTTAATACATACTTTGTGAAGAGCCAAAAACTGGAGATGGTGAACCAGAAATATTAATGGGCCAGTCCCACTTACGCAATTTTTTCGGCGACTTACCGGCACCCGTCATAGTCGCAGCAGGTCGCTGGAAATTTTCAAAATGTTGAAAATCCATGTTGTGGTGTAACGCCTGTAAGGTCGTGAGTAGTCGCCCAAAGAGTCGTACCTTTTTCTGGTCGCCACTGGATTTTCACCATTTTGAAATTTTTCGGCGACCTGCTGCGACTATGACAGGTGCCGGCAAGTCGCCGAAAAAATTGCGTAAGTGGGACTGGCCCATTAATATTTCTGGTTCACCATCTCCAGTTTTTGGCTCTTCACAAAGTATGTATTAAAATCGCGTACGTGGGACAGGCCTTTACGTCTCTTTTCTCTATAATGCTGCAGACTTGCTGAACATTCCAAACAATTTCCGTCTCCATTTAAGTATGGATTGTTGCATTGTGTAAAACTATGATTAAGTAGAAGATCAGTTATCGCTTTTATTGCATTATGGTCCTTTAGTTATAGTCCTTGTTACATTTAAAGTCTTAGGGCTAACGCATATCCATTGGACCATGAAGTAACTTCAGATTTGAAAGTATGTCCCAAAGGACATAACAGCCACACTTTGCACATCACTCAGCATCACAGTGAAGCAGAAATCTGTGATTAATTTAGCACAAATGCTAACCTAAATAACCAACTGAATGAAATTAAAAGAAGGGGCAAAGAGGGGAGGTCATATAGGTTTCAGACATTTTATTTTGCAGTCATAGAATCATACAGCATGGACAGGCCCTTTGTTCCAGCTTACCACACCAACCAACATTCCCATCTACAATAGTCCCACTGCCTGTGTTTGGTCTATATTCCTCAACACCTATCCTATCCATGTACCTGTCTAAATGTGTCTTAAATGTTGCGATAGTATCTGCCTCAACTATCTTCTCTGGCAGCTCGTTCCATGCACCTACCATCTTTTGTGTAAATAAGTAGGCCCTCAGGTTCCTATTAAATAATTTCCCCTTCACTTTAAACCTCTGGTCTCGGTTCCCCTACCCCAACATAAAAGCTTTTCACTGTACCTCGGTACACGTGACAATAAACTAAACTAAACTAAACTAAACTGCGTGAAAGGTTCTGTGCATTTAACCTATCTATTCCTCCCATGATCTTGTACATCTCTCTAAGATCATCCCTCATCCTCCTGCACTCCAAGGAATAAACTTCTAGCCTGCTCAACCTCTCCCGATTGTTCAGGCCCTCAAGTCCTGGCAACATGCTCGTAAATCTTTTCTGCACCCTCTCCAGCTTAAATAAGTTGTATGGTGATTATTGTAAGTTATTTGTAAGTTACTATTATCAATAACTTGTATGGTAAAATATCCAAGTTATGATGGTTGTCTAATCTCTTGGGTGAGGTTCAACTTCCTAGATAGACAGGACAGGAAAAATTGTTCTTCCCAAATTGGGTTACAGGTTTTCATTCTTTTTTTTTCTCTTTGCCTCTCATGGATCCACAAGGTAGAATATGTATTCAAATTCATGAGGTATCACAGCTCAATCATTTGAGCAGAATACATAGATCACATGACATTTTGTAATATCATTTTTGCATGCAAGTGTTCAATTGGACTTGACGATCATTTGTAAGTTACTGTTAACTTAATGATCTTGCCTTTGCTGGTATTTATTTGGACAATTGTACATACATTCAGAGTAAAACCTGAATAGGCTACCAGTTAGAGATAGTCTATGGTTAGAATTTTCCTGATTTACACCAGACCACAGAGTAATGTTGTTTTAAAGTTGCTGTTTTCCTTTGTAATGAATTATAACTGAAATTTACAGTTGATTTTAACACCAGTAAAAATAAATACTGCCAATGCCATAGCTATCCGTAACTGTCAACAGTGAATCTATTAATTATAGGACAGGAAGAGATTCTGACACAGCAAAAATGTATTGACCAGGTGGCAAAAATATTCTTAAATGCACCCAGCCTTGAGAACACACACCACGACTAGTTAGAAGCTATAAAGTTGACTAGGTTGTGGAATATTGAACTGTTATGTGAAAGTTATTCTTCTGTGCTGGGGAAATGATGCTCTTTTGACTTATTTTATAGTGCAAATGCAGTCACCTGTTGAATATCTTCAATATCTATCTGAATTATGTTTGGATGTTGCACATATATATTGGGCATTATTTTAAATTGTGAGTACACATAACAGGCAGGAGTTGTATGGTGCACCAGTGCTACAAGTAACCTGGTCCACAGATAATGCCATGCTTAATAAGTAGGTATTAAGGGTCAGCTATTGGCCCAAGAAATTATATTTAATCATTCATGTGTATAGATTTTGAATGATGTGTCAGCTCTAAATTTATAATTTATACAAATCCACTGTCAGATCTTTAAGAAATGTTCAGAGTTCCCATGGTGATGACTTGTAAGGGATCAGCTAAGGTTGTGGCAAGCAAGAATCCTAATATTGTCTGAAAAAGGTTTCAAGGTTTCAATGCCACATGTACCAATTAAGGTACAGTGAAATTCAAATTACCATACAGCCATACTAAATAAAAAGCAACGAGACACACAACTACATAAAAGTCGATATAAACATCCACCACATTGGATTCCCCATGTTCCTCACTGTCGGGGGAGTCGAACCATCTGCAGTCGGGGCGATTGAAGTTCCCGTTGCCGGCGGTCGAGGCCTCCGCGTCAGGGCAATCGAAGCTTCGCGTCAGGGTAATTGAAGCTCCTGCATTGGGGCGATCGAAGCTCCAGCAGCTTGGAGTTCTCCGAAGTCGGTCTCTGACCAAAGAACACGAGCTCCGTGATGTTAACGTACCGCAGACTCCCGCAGTGGAGCTTCGAGGTCGATCCCCTACAAAGGGATCACAAGCTCAATGATGTTACGTCCGCAGGCTCCCGCGGTTGGAACTCCCGAAGTCAGTCTCCAGCAAAGGTGACCAGCTCCACGATGTTAGGCCGCAGAGATACAATACAGAAAAAAATTGCATCTACGTCGCAGTAAGAGTTTAGAAAAAGTTTCCCCCAACTCCCCCCCCCCCCAACCCCACCCCCCCCACCCCACCCCCCACCCCCACATAAAACAAGCTAACGAACACTTAAATCGTACATTTAACACATATTATTTAAATACAAAGAAGGAAGGGACAGACAGACTGTTGGCGAGGCAGCCATTGCTGGCACCACCCAGTGGTTCTATCTACCACCCGGGGTTGAATCTAAAATGCTTGCTATTCCTATACAGGTCCAACACTGATTTTCCAGCAAATGGTGGTCTACCCACCCCCGTTAATCTGGACAAAATCCCCTCCATGGAAATCCCCCCAAATATGTGTCACAGAGGCCAGGTGAGTCGGCCGATCTTGACCACATCGAGATTTCTGCACCAAATGGCGGTTTGAATTTATCGCCCGCGGCCAGGGCTCTGGAACCTGGGCCTGGCTAGAGCTGTCAGCATATAGCCGACTTTCGCAGCTGACTTTCGCGGCCGACTTTGCGGGCCAGTATCTTCCCCATCCCCCAAGGCCATGACTTCTGTTGGTCCAGCACAATTAATAATTCAGAAAGGCTCTGGAACCAAGAACAATGTAAAATTGTGGTGCACCTGTTTATTGTCACATAATGCGACAGCTATTGTAGTTCAACTAATGAACTCCTGCTCCATGTTGAATATATGTATTGCTGATTGATATTCACCTTGAAATAAAATCTTAATTCCCTCTGGCATGCTTCATCTGAAAATATTTGGTATTGACACACAGAGAAGTAAATTGTTATCAGCCCACTGGAGTTGAAATTTTTTATTTTTTTAAATATTTTATTTATTAGAAGTGAGTACAATGCATTGGTACAAAAACGATGTTAACATATTACATTCTCTGTACAACTTCCCTTTTTTTTAAAGAGAGAAGTGAGAAAGGAGAGAAGAAAAAGAGGTTGTGAAAAGTGAAGAATAGATTAGTGAGCGTGGGTGAAAAACCAATAAAGAAAAAGTGAAAGAGAAGGAATAAGTGAAGAAGGAAAGCAGGAGGGAGATTATTCCATTGCCACAGTGAGATGTTTCACCCATACCTGAAACTGTTGGTTTTCATGATACTATGTCACCACATGAATCCAAGAAATCAATAAATGGGGACCAACTCCTTAAGAATAGGTCTTGTTTGTCTATTAGGAGGAGTCTCATTTCTTCCAAATGTGCTGTGTCCAGCATATTACTGATCCACATTTTAAATGTTGGTATATTAGCATTTTTCCAAAATTTAAGTATAAGTTTTTTTGCTGTTATTAACCCATAATTGAAAAATGAGTTTTGGTGTGTATTTAATTTGTTCCCATCTCCTTACTCCAAATATAATCATTTCAGTGTTAGGTTCCATTTTTGTCTTAAATAGCTTTGAGAATATATCAAATATATCACACCAAAATTTATAAAGTTTTGAACAAGAGACAAATGAGTGCGTAATATTGGCATTTTGAGAAAGACATTTATCACAGATGGGAGAAATATTTGGATAAAATTTATTCAACCTAGTTTTGGAATAATATAATCTATGTAATATTTTAAATTAAATTAAGTTATGTCTAGCATTGATCGAACATTTATGTATATGTATCAAATATTTTTCCCATGTTTCTTTTGAGATTTTTATCATTAATTCTTTTTCCCAGTTTTCTCTCTGGAGTTGAAATTAATGTCAAAAAAATTCAACGTGATTTATTTTTCTTGTATATATGAAATGGCAGGATGATGGAGGGCATAATAAGGCAATAAATTCAGGGTTTAGTTTTATAGTATAATCAAGGGGCTTGATGAATAGTGAAAGGTGAAGCTGAAAGGTAATCCACCTGCACCATGGCTAAATAAACTCCCTGGTTGACAAATGCCTCCTTGACTGCCTGCCATAAAGTTAAATAGTGATTAACAAAGTCATTTCGAAGCTTTATTTATGTAATCATTGCCTTAATAGCCAGTCCTGTATTTTTAATCACGAGTTTTCTCCTTGATGGGGAAAGTAAACAAAATTGATTTGGAATTCTGCTGATGATGAATATTTGGAACGGGACCAAACCTCCACGGCAATAACAGCGGGGCAACGTTGATCAAGCATTAATGCAATATGGTGGAATAGACCTATGACAAATTTTACAGTGTCTGGAACTTTTCCCAGTTTTCCAAAGGCAGGATAACTGAAAATATTTAATAATTTAGGTCCAGTTCCACTAAATCTCCATTTAAAAAAATCCTTGTCAGTTCTTCTCAGAGAGAGCAGAGAGCATTTTGCTTCTCCCACCTTCCTGCTGATCAAATGTAAATTGGGTTTAAAAATGTCATGCTATCTTTTTTTGCTTAAATATTTATTACATTTTCTCTTAATTGGGACGACAGATGTCACAATGGGCTAAGTGTTCGGCTGGCAACCGGAAGGTAGCCGGTTCGAATCCCGCTTGGAGTGCATACTGTCGTTGTGTCCTTGGGCAAGGCACTTCACCCACCTTTGCCTGTGTGTGAATGTGTGTGAGTGATTGGTGGTGGTCGGAGGGGCCGTAGGCGCAGATTGGCAGCCACGCTTCCGTCAGTCTGCCCCAGGGCAGCTGTGGCTACAGAAGTAGCTTACCACCACCGAGTGTGACTGAGGAGTGAATGAATAATGCGATGTAAAGCGCCTTGAGTATTAGAAAGGCGCTATATAAATCCCATCCATTATTATTATTATGAAAAGATCCAGTTTGTCTCTGCTTCAACTACTCCCTGGAGCAAACCATTCCCTATGTACAAAGAACCTACTCTCAAGGGCTGAGTGGGAACTTTAAATAGACGACAAGAGTAAAACTCTGGTGATTTGGCATACTTTGGACTTGGGTGGTGTCTGGCTGTTATATTTTCTGCCAACTAAATGGTCTTTGTAATAATACTACTGCCATGCTTACAAGTCACGTTGTTATAGATGTATAATAACATTTCCAGTAACAGTGCCAGCACCCTGGTTGGATCTCAGATGCTGGCGATGTGGAGTTGACACGTTCTCACTGTGACCACATGCATTTCATCCTGGCTTCCGGTTTCCACCCACATCCCCCATTTCCATGATCAACGTAACTTTTTTACATATCTTTCATTCATTTATTCTATATGTCTCTATATCACTGTTTATATCTCTCGTTTCCCTTTTTCCTGCCTCTCAGTCTGAAGAAGGATCTCGACCTGAAATGTCACCTATTCCTTTTCTGCTGACCCGTTGAGTTACTCCAGTTATTTGTGTCTATCTCCAATAACAGTCCTTAGGGGGCTGATGCAATTCATGTGTTAAAGACATCCTGTTGTCTTTATGCAAAATAAATTTTGAAGCCAAAAAGAAGACTCCAAGCAGTACGTAAGCAATCTTCTCTCTTTATGTCGTGGAGGGTAATTCTAGGCATTTAAGATTGGATGAAGGTTAAAGTAAAAAGTGTTACTGCAATAATGTGCATTGATATGAATAGGAGAATGCAAAGACAATGACAAAGGTTTAAAGTCATGGAATTTTTCAAATAATATTTTTAAAACTTAAAAATAATTGCACAGGAATGCCAATTTACATTACATGCTCATGATTCTGGAGAAAAATATTTAACGTGTTTTGTCTCAGGTGAAAATGGCGACCTCATAGAGTCATTGAGTCATGCAGGCATGGAAACAAGCCGTTCAACCCAACTCATCTATGCCGACCAAGATGCCTCGTTTGCCAACATTTGGTCCATATCCCTCGAAATCTTTCCCATCCACATACCTGTCCAAGTGTCTTTTAAATGATGTTATATTACCTGCCTCAAATACCTCCTCTGGCAGGTCGTTCCTTATAACCCGCACCTTCTGAATGAAAAAGTTGCCCATCAGATTCCTTTAAATTTTCCTCCTCTCATTTTAATCCTATGTCATCTGGCTTTTGATTCCCCTCCCCTGGATAAAAGACTGTGCATTCACCCTATCTATTTCCCCTCATGATTTTATACGTCTCTATAAGATCACACCACAGCCTCTGTAACACCAAGGTATAATGATCTAGCCTCTCAACTCTCCCTCAGCCCAGGCACTCAAATCCCGGCAACATCTTCATAAAATTATCTGCAATCCTTACAGCTTAATAGCATCTTTCCTGTAGCAGAGTGACCAAACCTTAACACACAACTCCAAACGTGGCTTCACCAATGTCTTATACAACTGTAACATGACCTTCCAACTTCTATCCCCAATACCCTGACCGATCTTGACTTTCTTGACCACGATCTATACCGGTGACATTACTTTCAAGGAACTTTGTGCCTGCACTCCCAGATCTATCTGCTCTACTAATCTCTTCAGGACACTGCCATTCACTGTGAAAGTCCTGCCCGAGTTTGAATTCACAAAATGCGGCACAGTAGTATAGCGGTAGAGCTACTGCCTTACTGCGCCAGAGACCCGGGTTCGATCCTGACTACAGGTGCTTGTCTGTACCGAATTTGTACATTCTCCTTGTGACCTGCATGGATTTTCTCTTCGGTTTCCTCCCACACTCCAAAGACGTACAGGTTTGCAAGTTAATTAGCTTGGTATAAATGTCAAAAATAAATTGTCCCTAGTGTGTGTAGGGTAGTATTAGGGTAGTGTGTAGGGTAGTATGCGGACTTGGTGGACCGCAGGGCCTGTTTCCGCACTGTATCTCTAAATTAAACTAAGCTAAACTAAATCTCGCACCTCTCTGCATTAAACTCCTTTAACCATTCCTCGGCCCACGTGCCCAGCTGATCAAGAATCTGCTGTAATTAACCATCTTCACTATCCACGATACTAACTTTTGTGTCATCTTCAAACTTTACTAATCATGCCTCGTACACTCCACAAACCACAAACAGTAATGGGCCCAGCACCGATCCCTGAACCACATCATTCATCATAGGCCTCTAGACTGGAAAACACCCTTCCACTATGACCCTCTACTTCCTTCCGTGAAGCCAATTCTCTATCCAGTTGGAACCTTATTAAAGGCTTTGCTGAAGTTCAGATATCTACATCTATGGCTTTGTCCTCATCATCCTTTTCGGTAAACTCTTCAAAAAATTCAATCAAATTTGTAAGTTATGATTCCCCACGTACAAAACCATGCTGATTATCCCAAATCAGCCACTCTCTATCCAAATGCAGATATATCTTACACCACAGAATCCTCTCCAGTAACTGATTTAACGCACTCATCCCAATGGTCTAAAAATCTGAAAACCTGCACCAACTCAACTCCTCAATCAAAAATTCACCTGTCCTATCTTCTTGATCTCATCCTCAACAGCACAGGGCACCAGGCGTAATTAGGAGATCACTACCCTCAACGTCTGGCTTTTTAACCATTTGCCTAGCTCCCTGTATTCACACAGTGGGATCCCATCCCTTTTCCTACCAATGTCATCTGTGCCAATGTGCACAAAGATTTACCGGATGCTCGTCCTCCCCCTTGAGAATGGCTGCTACCGTTCCAAGATATAACCTGAACTACTTCTTTCTACCAATCTCTTACCTAAAACTAGTCCAACAACATGACAGAGTGGCACAGCAGTAAAGTTGCTGCCTTACAGCGCTTGCAGCGCCGGAGACCATGGTTTGATCCCGACTATGAGTGCTGTCTGTATGGAGTTTGTATGTTCTCCCTGTGAGAGCTTGGGCTTTCTCCGATATCTTCGGTTTCCTCCCACACTCCAAAGACGTACAGGTTTGTAAGTTAATTGGCTCGGTATAATTGTAAATTGTCCCTAATATGTGTAGGATATTGTTAATGTATGGGGATCGCTGGTCGGTGTGACTCAGTGGGCCGAAAGGCCTGTTTCTGTGCTGTATCTTTAAACTAAACTAAACTAAACAGATACTAATCCCCAACTTGCTAGCTCTTTTTGTTTTAACAGTTTCTGAGCTGAAATTCACTGAAGCCTGCCCTGCAGTTGAAACTTAACGAACATTACAATTTGCTTTATAAATGTAATCTCAATATAACTGCAGTTTGGACAGTTTCAAAGTGAAAATTGTATCTACTTGGAAACTATCACAATTAGCATTGGTATTTCACAATAGATTTCACGCCTTGGCTTTAGTAATCTTTGAAGTGCCATTGATCCCAAGAAACTGTAGTAATTCAAGTGTTAATGATTTCTGCTAATTTCACAATACAATGTTTCAAAATAAGGCACTGTAAATAAAAGGTTCAAATAATTCTGCATATCATTTACATTCAAAGATAAACAGACTTTCTATTAAATAATGTGAATGTTATTCCACCTCATTATTTTACTTCCACTAGTTTTTAAATTAAGAAATATATTTTTGCAAATAGTTATGATTAATATTTTCAAAATGTTACCTTAACTATTTATGAATTCCTGTTTATTTGCAACAATAGGATTGGAAGTGGAATATTTTAAATCAAATATTCAAAATGTGCCTAAGAATAAAGAACACTAAGCTGTCTGTAAACCTGGTATGAAAGTTATATGAAACTTTCATGGATTCATGAGCAGTCTGAATGCCTCATTTCTCAGGCACCATCAATCTTGTTCCTTGCCTTGCATTTTGATATTTAACTTCCTAGCACCCTTCATGAACAGTTCTCTCCTGAGCTGATAATATTTTCTTTTTCTTTTGCTTCTCATCGATCTAGAAACCAGAAACAGTGGCTTGTGTTTTCATGAGGAACAATGGGCACTTGTTTAATTGAGCAACAGACCCTTGCCTTGCAGCTTGGTGTTGAGGCCAAATCTGCAATGGTGACTCTAAGCAAAGACTCTCTAAATCAATGCCGTTACGCTGCAAGAATAATCGCTCCCTGAAGGATATATTTACCAATGTGCTGCAATTTGTCACCAAACAATCTGTTTTAAAAATGTGAAAAGTAAAAATATTTGAACAGTTGGTTAATTTAAAGAAATATTCAATGGCATGGGTGCTCCATGTCAACTTGTCCTGAAAATATTAAATAAATCTGAAAATGACACCTAATACATAAACGAAAATGTCATATTTGATGTCCAGAGCTAAATAAATATTTTCCAATGAAAATGGCCTGACAGACAAGCTGCGCTGTGAACACTAAGTCTTTAATCTTCACCTAGCCATCGAGAAGGGATGTTGAGCCAAGGACAGGTGTCTATCAGCAGGGAGGAATGGAAAGTCGCAGAGTGATTATCTTGAGCAGCTCTAATGTACTGTCTCCCAACCACTCACGGGGAAACATAAATAGAGAACTGGAAGCAGCTTGGTGTGCCAAGCTGAACCAAATATTGGGAAGGAAAGTAATGAAGGGAGACAAAAATGCTGGAGAAACTCAGCGGGTGAGGCAGCATCTATGGAGAGAAGGAATAGGCGACGTTTCGGGATGAGACCCTTCTTCAGGAAAGTAATGATCATTTAAAGATAAAAACATAATTGAATATAAATAACAAACTGTAGCAGATTTTATTCTGTAACAGAGTGGGTTCCGCTTTGTTCTTTTTAATTCCTTAGATTTCAAAGATTGCATATTGCCTGTGGCTATCATGTGTCTGTTATGCTTCCAAACCTTTGCTCAGCACTGATGCAGAGTTAACTCATTCTCTATATTCCCTTGCTGTCTCCTCCCCTTCCTTAACCCTCTAGCTGTCTCCTCCCACCCTCTCATCCGCCCGCCCTCGGGCTCCTCCTCCTCCCCTTTTTCCTTCCTTCACCCCCCACCCCCCATCAGTCTGAAGAAGGGTTTCGGCCCGAAACGTCGCCTATTTCCTTCGCTCCATAGATGCTGCTGCACCCGCTGAGTTTCTCCAGCAATTTTGTGTAACCTCTATATTCTTATATCTGAATAGATAGGAACCCAAGTGTTTGAACACAGAACTTCAGCACCATTCCCTGTGCACCATCTCATCAATTATATTTGGAGGGAAAGATAATGGATGTGCAGAAAATGGAGGGATATGGATATGTGCAGGCAAATGAGATTAGTTTATCTTGGCATCATGTTTGGCACAGACATTGCAGGCCAAAGGGCCCATTGCTGTGCTGTACTGGCTTATGTTCTACCTGATGCATTACTGTCGAAATAGTTGATTCTGCAAAAATAATTAAGAAAGAGAATTTCTACAATTGATTTTACACTCTTCCTTCCTAACAAGGCTTAGGAGGTTTGGCAAGCATGGTTTGGGAACAGCTCCATCCAAGACCTCAAGAAACTCTGGAATTCTCTGCCACAGAAGGTAGTTGAGGCCAGTTCATTGGCTATATTTAAGAGGGAGTTAGATGTGGCCCTTGTGGCTAAAGGGATCAGGGGGTATGGAGAGAAGGCAGGTACTGGATACTGAGTTGGATGATCAGCCATGATCATATTGAATGGCGGTGCAGGCTCGAAGGGCCAAATGGCCTACTCCTGCACCTATTTTCTAAGTTTCTATGAACCATGGTGGTGCAGACTATCTTTAATCGGACTTTACTGCACTTTTTCTGGCACCAAACATTATTCCCTTTATCCTGTATCAGTACACTGTGGATGGTTTGATTGTAAACATGTATACTATATTTCCGCTGACAGGATGGCATGCAATAGAAAATCTTTTCGCTGTACCTTGGTACACGTAACAATAAACGAAACTAAACTTAGTACTCAACAATACACAGCTGCTCTACAAATGCCAGTTAAGAGCCAGGTGGAGATGCAAGGACATGGTGCAGGGCAACACATATAGATTTCTGCAACATTGGGAGTCATGGACTCCATGTCACTGGATCCTGACCCAGATCTGTCAAGGACTATGGGATGGTCGTCTGTGCACCAGTCTCCCCACGTTAAACAAAGTCACGCACAGGCATCCTCCATATATAGGGACCCATGGTTAGCCATGCCCGAAGGGGGCTTAAGAGGCTGAGAGTGTTGTAATCCCCTGTGGTTATTCCCTTCAGATGCTCTTGGGGGGATGATGTTCAGAGAGCAGCAGCAGCAGGCAGGTCTGTGACACCAGGAGTGGCTCTGAGACTCTGTGAAGTCTGACAGGGCTAAAGTAATCGTAGACTCATATGTTAGGGGGACAAACAGTAGATTGTGTGTCAGCACATGGGACTCCAAGATGCTGTATTGCCTCACTGCTGCCAAGGTGCAGGATGTCTCAGAGCGGATGCAGAGCATTGCCACGGGGGAGGGTATCCATTGCAGTTGTGAGGAAGGTGAAAGGCTTGAAGTTGATTCCGAAGTCAATCACAGATAGTTTAGCAGATAGGTTAGACAGTAGCATGGCATGGAAGGAGGAAAGACTGTTGTATTAAATTGCATTTTTCTCAATGCAAGAAGCCAGATAGGCACATGTCACTGGAACGTCATGGCCATTATGGAAACCAGGATAACGGAGGGACAGGGCACGAGGCGTTATGTTCCAGGATGCAGGCGAGATAATGGTGGGAGTAAAAGAGGAGGGAGAGTTGCTTTATTGCGTAGACAGAACACCATGGCAGTAGTCTGAGATGACATTAATGAAGGACCTTCCAGTAAGGCTCTTTATGTGGAGCTATTGGTAGCGCGTGCAGTTCATCCAGAGACAGATGAGTGGTTGGAATTCATTATGGAAGGTGATGAAAGAAAGTTTAGTGGACAGGATAGATAGGAGCACAGCAGAGACTGTTGAATTGAATTGCACTGATTCCAATGTGAGAGGCCTGATGGGTAAGGTAGCTGAACTCAGGAGCGTGGATTAGTATGTGCAGCTGACACATTGTGGCTGTTACGGAAACATGGCTAAGAGAGGGACAGGATTGGCAAGACTTTATTCCTTGAAGCGCTGGATGCTGAGGGGCGATCATATCAAGGTGTATATAATCATGAGAAGAATAAATAGGGTGAAAGCAGTCTTTTTCCTAGGGTAGGGGAATCATGAACTTGAGGTCACAGATTTAAGGTGAGAGGGGAAGGATTTCATAGGAACCTGAGTAGTAACTAGGTCTATGGAATGAGCTGCCAGTAAGTAGTTAAGGTAGGTACAATAAAAACATTTAAATGCCATTGGGACAGGTACATGGATAGGAAAACTTTGGTGGGATGCGGGCAAGTCGGACTAGCTTACCTATGAATCAGCATTGACAAGTTGGGCAGAATGATCTTTTTCCATGCTGTATGACTCCATGACTATTTTCTCTCCAGCTGCGCTTCTATCTATCTATATATTACTAAAACTCTCATCTTGACCACTACCTTTCTGCGTTGTAATTGAAATGATCCCCCATAGCGCGCATATTTTTTACCACCTTACTCACCATTCTCCTCTGCTGCAAGTCAAATAAGTTTTGTTCCAATTGGTGAAATAGTACAAAGGTTATGAAGGTTTTGAAGGTTTGCCCTCCCCGACAACCCCCCCTCAATTGTTCAAGAAACATCCTCATAATTATTGAAACAAAAATTATTGTTTTATTTGTTCATGAATATTGTTAACTACTAACAAGCGTGTGTTTATAATTTCAGTATAATGCTATGTATGAGCAAATGTGCAGACTGTGAACTAATTTTATTCTGTTACATTATATTTTTCTAATTTGAACTATTCCATTTTTTCCTTTCTAAAAATATTTGAGTGATGCATATTTTAAGCTTACTTGATTGAAGCTGTTCCATATATAGGTATTGTTGTTTCCACTATCCAAGGAACCATTCTGAACATCTACATGAGATTAAGCCTGCATATCCAGTTCGACCAAAGCCTGCAGGATGCCTTTAACCTATACTACTTATAGAACTGCACTGCTGGAGATGTGAGTTGACCTCATGTTAAGGTTCAGACCCTTGAGTCACTAAAAATCCTAAAATTATACAATGGAATGAAGATCACATTTAAGCATGCCAATGCAGCTGAAAACTCAGCTTGCTTCTGGTTATCATAAGCTGCCTGAAAGGAAGAAAAACAAAACTACTGTATTCATTCTCACCTTATGTCACTGTAATTTATTCATTATTTTCCACATTTCAGGCACGGATGGCAACACGATCTTTACCTCTGGAGTACAAATATCGAGATGTTGGTATTTTCCTCTTTAATTCGTTTATTTTAGAGATTTAATTTAGTTTCGAGGTACAGCGCGGAAACAGGCCCTTCGGTCCACCGAGTCGGTACCGACCAGCGATCCCCGCACACTAGCACTATCCTACACACTAGTCAATTTAAAATTTTACCAAGCCAATTAACCTACAAATCTTTACGTCTCTGTTGTGTGGGAGGAAACTCCCGGGGCAAACCCACGCATGTCTTGGAGGGAACGTTCAAACTCTGTACAGATAGTCAAGATTGAACCCGTGTCCCACCGGCGCTGTAAGGCAACACATCTACCGCTGTGTCACCGTACTGCCCCAAATTCATTCACAAAATATCACCATATGTTTGAACATAGAGCAGTACAGCATAGGATGAGGCCCTTTGGCCCACGGTGTCAGGGTTGTCCTGCCCCATGTCCATGCATCTCTGTGCTACTGGCTGTTAACTCGCATTTGTGGAGGATCTGTGTATTGTTGAGTGGAATGAGAAGGGAAAGTGTCAAATCAATTGTAGAAATTCTCTTTCTTCATTATTTATGCAAAACCAACTATTTTGCAGGACAGCAAAGCATTACATAGAACATAAAACAGCACAGTTAAAGGAGAGGCCCTTCGACCCACGATGTCTGTGTTGACCATGATGCCAAATCAAACTAATCCCATCTGCCTGCACATGATCCATACACCTCTAACCCTACATATTCAGGTGCTGATCGATGAACCTCTTAAATCTCAGGCCCCCTTCGGTCATGGCTGACCATGGGTGACTCCAGGGTGCTATTCCCTATATGGAGGACCCCTGTGCGTGACTTTGTTTAACGTGGGGAGACTGGTGCACAAACAGCCACCCCATGGTCCTTGACAGACCTGGGTCAGGATCCAGTGGCATGGAGTCCAAGACGACCGGAGACACTTTTCTGCTGCAGCCTTCATCCGCCTTCCCAGCTGTTGTGACGCTCCACTAAGGTCAGCCATCGTCCTCCGCCTGTTCCACCGTTGAGGTATTGGTTGGATTGCTCTTTATCAGAGACCTCCTCCTCGACCTTACCGCCATGGGTGGCCCTACCAGGAGCATAGCTCCAGATGCCATCGCTCTCAGGATCTCAGGACCACACAAGCTTCTCCAACACGACAAGGTGACAATCCATGGTGAAGTACCTCTTAATTGCCACTATCATATTTGCTTCACCCAGGGTTGTGAATCATGGAATCAAGGGATATGGGGGGGGGGAGAAAGCAGGAACAGGCTACTGATTTTGGATGATCAGCCATGATCATATTGAATGGCTCGAAGGGCCAATTGGCCTACTTCTTCACCTGTTTTCAATGTTTCTATACTTCTATGTTTCTACCACTACTCCTGGCATTGCATTCCAGGCACCTACTACTATGTATGTGCACAGCCACTGAGCGGTAATATATGTGTTGCTATGTGTGCTATTGTGCAAATTTGAAATTTAGCACCACCTATCTCTCTCTCTCTCACAAGCGCACACGATTTCACAATCATTTGTGCATAAAAGAACATTTAATTAAGTGATCTTGTCTGAAGCAGATAAATAAAGATATTTATTTTTTCTGGCCATTCTTCGCTCTAATCACAAACAGAATAAATAAATAAATTCTACTTTATATTAATGCTCTAAATCAGGACCCAACTCGGGGATTATCAGCATACTAATTCATTTAAAGGAAAATTATGTTGGCAAATAATTTATACTGATAGAGCAGAGGATGACATTACTTTGGAATGGAAAGTTATATTTTATATTTTCATTTATAATATCTATCGACAATATAACACTGGCTAATAATATCCACAATTCTGCTTGACTGCCTCTTTGTATAGTTATTTAGTTTGGAAATACAACGTGGAAACAGGCTCTTTGGCCCACGGAGTCCACGCGGATCAACGATCACCCATACACTGGTCCTATCCTACACACCAGGGACAATTTACAAAATCAACGAACCTACAAACCTGCACATTATTGTGATTTAGTTTAGTTTAGTTTACAGATACAGTGTGGAAACAGGCCCCTTGGCCCACCGAGTCCGCACCAACCAGAGATCCCTTCAAAAACTAACAGTAGCCTACGCACACACTACGGAACAATCTCACATTTATACCAAGACAATTAACCTAAAAACCTGTACATATTTGGTGTGTGGGGAAAAAACCAAAGATCTCTGAGAAAATCCACGCAGATCACGGCGAGAACGTACAAACTCCATACAGACTAGACTATAGTCAAGATCGAACACTAACGCTGCACCGCCGTGCTGCCCCATGGAATTAGTTTCATGTAGGAAGGTGTGATATTATGTACTTTGGAAGAAGAATCTTAATGAAGAAAGTAGTGCGAACAGTTTCAGTTCTTTTACTTTTAACTGGATACAAGTCCAAGTGGAAACTTTGGGTCCCTGTCACACGAAGGGGCTGGTACGCGAACACAATATTCCACCACTCACCCATAGCCCCCACCTGCGCAGGCGTGGCTGGCGGGTTCCTCAGATGGAAGACACACAGGAGGCCTGGTCAAGAGAGTGAGGGCAGAGCGAGAATGGGGAGAGTCAGAGAGAGAAGGGCAAGAGACAGAGGGAGAGGTGGGGTGGAGGGGAGGAGGAGAGGGAGGGTGGGTGAGGGGGGAGGGTGGTAGCGAGAGATGGGAGGAGAGAGAGGGGAGGAGAGAGAGGGGGGAAAGGGGGGCTGAGGGGGGAGGGAAGGGGAGAGGGGGTAGGATGGGAGGGGAAGAGGTGGGGGAGGTGGAGGGAAGGGGGTAGGGGAGGGGGTAGGGAAGGGGTGGAGGAAAGGGTGTGGAGGGGGGAAGGGGATTTAGGGGTGCGAGGGTGGGGGAAGGAAAGGGGTTGGGGAGAAGAAGGGGGAGAGAGATCGAGGGGAGAGAGAGAGAGGGAGGGGAGGAAGAAAGAGGGGAGAGAGAGAGGAGAGAGAGAGGGGGGGAGAGAGAGGGAAGAGCGAGACAGAGAGGGGGAGAGAGGGGGAGAGAGAGAGCGGGGAGAGAGTGAGAGAGAGAGGGGGGAGGAAGAGAGAGGAGAGGGGGAGAGAGGGGGGGAGGGAGAGAGAGAGAGAGGGGGAGAGAGAAGGAGAGGGGAGAGAGAGAGAGAGAGAGAGGGGGAGAGAGAGAAAGAAAGAGGGGGGGGAGAAATAGAGAGGGAGAGGAGAGGGGCGGGGCGGCAGCATGAGCGAGGCACAGAGTGATCTGAGGATGGTGAAAAGCAGCAGGGGGGACCAGCCGATCGTGGCTTCCACCAGCGTGACAGAGTCGGGCCAGGCCGGGGGGGGGGACATACGATCGGGCCCCCCCGGAGAGGAGTGACGGGTAGAGAGCAAAGATCTTATAGCGGTATAGGATGTTGTTACACGTTTAGGCGGTGGCCATTTAAAACTGATTTGCGTAGGAACCTGTGGTAAACCTGTAGAATTCCCCTCCCCAGAGGATTTGGCAGACTAGATTATTGGAGGTATTTAAAGATGAAGGTGATCTATTTTTGAAAGATTTGGGAATTGGCGCAGGGGTGGCTCAGCAGTAAGTTATTGAAAGTTATTGAAAGATGAGGAATTGAAAGCTGTAGAAGTGATGAGGCAGAAGAGGCCTTGATCAGATGGGCCACGATTATACTGGATAGTGATGGAGCAGGCTTGTGAGGCCAAGTGGCCTACTCCATTTTTTAGAAGGGTCTCGACCCTAAACGTCACCCATTCCTTCTCTCCAAAGATGCTGCCTGTCCCATTGAGTTCTTCAGCTTTTTGTGTCAATCTTTCATTATTTTAATGTTTTATGTTCAACTCCATTCATTCCCAGTACAGAATAGCATGCCGTGTGATGTTTTGGAGTTATTTCAAACTCTTGTCAGTTGCCAATCTGTGAATATTCTGGCTGGATTACATGTGCACACAATCCTGAAAGTAAAAGAATCAATTTGTAAAACATTGCGCTTTTCATAATAGGAACTGATGATTTTCAGATTGACAATCTCCTTAGAGCAGGTTTCCAGTTATACATGCGACATTTCCAGTGATTAATTCTATTATGATGATCACCTCAAGCAATTATAACATCTGTAACTGTAACATAGATCTCATAGTATTCTTTTCACATTACCTTATTGAAATCAATTACACAAAAAGCATTATGAACTCATTTCAGAAGTTGGTTTGTTTTGTTTTATTATTATCATCACATGTATTGAGGCATATTGACATCCTATCTTAATTTCTTCTAACTTTTGCTTTATAAATTTATAGATGATTTTTTACTTGTACTGAAATTAGATACCTGTTTATAGAACATAAAGTATTGAACAGAACTATGCAGCACAGGAGCAGAACCTTCCGCTCACAATGTCTATGCTGAACATTAAACTAAGATAAATTGTTCCCCGCTACCTGCACATGATCCTTATCCCCGCATATACATGTGCCTATCCTCTTAAATTCCATTATCATATCTGTTTCCACCACTATCCCAGCCAAAATGTTCCAGGCACCCATAACCCTCCATAAAAAAAACGTGCCCCTAGCATCTCCTTTAATGTTTTCCCCTCTCACCTTAATGCCATGCCCTCTAGTCTTTGATATTTCCAGTCTGCGAACAAGATTCCGACTGTCGCCCCTACCTTTGCCTCCATTATAAATAAATAGTATTATTTTCCTACAATTGGTGCAGAGGAAATTTATCTTCGTATTTTGGGACATAAGAAAGCATTTCAGATGTCATACAACTCATAAATTACTTGAAAATTGCTATGCTTAGAAATTTAAGCAACAAATTAAGAAGATTATAGATTTTTCTATGTGGAAACAATTTAAGATATTTTGGTGCCCCAATACTGCACAAATCAATGGAGCTTGCAGTACTGATGTCAGAGGTTATGGGGAGAAGGCAAAATAATGGTGTTAGGAGGGAGAGATAGATCAGCCATGATTGAATGGCAGAGTAGACTCGATGGGCCGTATGGCCTAATTCTACTCCTATCACTTATGATCTTACTGAACCAGAACTGAACAACCACTTTTTTTTTCAGTCTATGATCAGTGGCACGCACAGGAATTTACATTTAATCACATTTTGAGTACACGTTAAATAAACACATATACAAGTGCATCCTTAATATATTTAATGATTACTAGACCAAGTGCAGACCCATTGGGTCTGTTCCCCCAACGTGCTGTTGTGGGGGGGAGGCGGCATGCAGCGTCACACACACTAACTACCCCCCCCCTGCACACACGCTAATTACCCCCCTTGATATTATATTAATATTATTAATTTGCTCCTTTTACCCCATAAACACCCTATCTACTGACGCATAGCCCCCAACTTGCAGTCACATCTAGAGAGGGGGGCGGGGGTAGAGAGTGAGGGCAGAGAGAGAAGGGGCAGAGACAGAGAGAGAGACAGAGACACAGAGAGAGAGGCAAGAGGGAGAGGGGGTGGAGAGGGGGTGAAGTGGGAGGGTGGGTGAGGGGGGAAAGGTGGGGGAGGAGAGAGAGAGGGTGAGAGTGAGGGGTGAGAGAGGGGGTGCTGAGAGGGGGGAGAGGTGGGGAGCAGGGAGGGGGGAGGAAAGAAGGTAGGGAGTGTGGAGGGGAGGGAGGGAGGGAGGGTGGGGGAGGGGATGGAGGGGAGAGAGAGAGAGGGGGGGAGAGGAGAGGGGGGAGAGGAGAGGGGGGGAGAGGAGAGGGGAGGGAGAGGAAGGAGGGGGAGAGGGGGGGAGAGGAGAGGGGGGGAGAGGATGTGGGGGGAGAGGATGTGGGGGGAGAGGAGAGGGGGTAGAGGAGAGCGGGGGGGGAGAGAGAGAGAGTGCCTTTTTACTTCAACCCAAACCCCCCCCCTCCCCCCCCAAACAACCATTTGCAGGCAGTGCTTTTTTACTTCAAACTAACCATATTTTCATTTTCAAACCACATTAAGGGTACTCACAGTGGTGTAGACATTTGTTCGGTGTCATTCAGAGCTCAGAGTGACCTCCATCTTGCAGAGACTGATTGAGGCACACCACTTCCTGGTTTTATAGTCCCTCCCCTTCCCTCCAGCAGGGGCAGCAGAGAGAATGGTGAGTTTTTTTAAAACATCAATTTCTCTCTGATTTTTCATCGATGGGAAAAATACTCTGGTCCAGGAAGGCAGACGTGGGCTCTGATCGAGGTGGCCAAAAATGACTGCCGTAGGTGTCGGCGTTCTCTCAGAAATCGTAGCACAGTGGGCCAAAAGCGGTCAAGATCAGACTTTTAGTAATATAGATTGGGTGATTGTGGGATGTGAGTGTGATGAGCCTTCCCCCAACTTCAGCTGCCCTCTGACTCCCCTCCACATACTCCCGATGAGATGTAGAAACAATAAACTGCAGATGCTGGCTTACAAAAATAGACGCAAAGGTGAGAAACTGCATTCATCAGTAAAGAAGTGCATTCAGAAATCCTAAATCAGTATTGGATCCAGAAATCTAAAATCAGTATCAGATTCTGAAATATCAAATCAATATCTAATCCATAGATTTTTATGCATATGGAGGATTGTCATTAGATTTAATTCATTTTACAACTTTTCAGTGTTTGCATACATTTTGATTCTGTTGCTGCATCCTGACTATGCTTTACAGTCACTGCACCATTTTCACTTTGACTCTATTTTTATGAAATTAAGTCTGGAAATATGGAAGAAGGAATCTATTTTTGCAGAAGGTCCCATACAAAGTGAATTTTGTGAATTGTAGTCTAATACTTTCCGCAATTCTCGTTGCTGAGGTTCACGGTAATATCTGACCCATTGAAATCAGATGACTGCTGGGTGCTTTTTTGGTAATCCTGAAATTCCTTTGCACTCATTGCCAATAAATAATATCTAAGTGCATAAGAATATAAAAGATGGAACTACAAAAGACCAGTGATTGTAACCATAATCAATAAGTGCTAACCATAAAGTTAGAATAAATCAAGGTCACATCATATAGACTTGCCATCATCTGAAAGCCTGCAAAAATGAAGTCAAGATTCTTGAAATGATGCACAGTTAAACAGTATTCAATCAAGTGAAAAAAATCACATAAATAAAACAATACAAAGGGGTCAACCAAGACACATCATAAATTTATTTTATACTGAGGTTCTGTCACAAATATGCTCATATCAAATTTATCTGTATTGGATTGCTCTGTAACTTCAATTATTTTGGCCGTCTTTTTCAGTTATTTTTTATTGGGATATTAAGCTCTAAGAATATTTTCCATTTAGGATACAAGGGGAGCCAGATTGGTTCAAAGCTCCTTGTGACTAGCTCAGCTCACAGCTGTGCAAACTATTCTTGTTTAAACATCACTGTTTGGAATTGGGCATTTTGTAGTCCAGCTTTTATTTGCAACCATATATGGTACTATTTGGCATAAAGTTTTATTCTTGACAATTTATGGGAACATCTGTTGTTTAATGCAAGACAAGGTGTGTTCTTTGTCAATTTGTTACACAGGTTTTACTGGATACTAGATCATCAAGGCAAATATAGAAAGCTCATCGACATCAGCAGCAACTTTCATCTATATTTTGATTTTTTTATATTTTGCATTTTTAACTTACAATAATGTTCCAATATATTTCTGATAAGCATCTTTAAATAAGGGTTTGAAAGTAAGTCTCATCAGGAATGATAGTTTAAATATCCCAGCGTAAAACGCTCAGAGGGAGTGGAATTTTTTAGGTTTATGCAGGAAAACCTTTTGACACATACGAAACAATGCTGACTATCCCCAATCAATCCCGTTCTTTCTGAATGCACGTATATCTTATCCCTCAAAATACTCAACAGTTACTTTACTAACACAGATGTTAGGCTTATGGGTCAATAGTTCATAAGTTTTCTTTGCAGCCCTTCTCAAAAAGAGGAAAAAATATTAACAACCCTCCAATCTTCCAGGACCTCATCTGTGTCTAACGATGATTATCACAATCAGAACTTTTGCATTTTTCTTCTCCAGCTTCCCAAAGTGTCCTTCGATAGATCTGATCGGGCCCAGGAGATACATTTACCTTTATATGGTTTAGGACATCCAGCACCTCCTCGACTGTAATAGGTCCTGTCTTCAAGCCAACAACAATAATTTTTCCAAGATCCCCATCTTCATGTTTTTTAATATTTTTAAAACACAGTAACTGAGGGTAAATATGGACTTTGTCTATCTCCCATGGCTGCACACGTTATTGACCATTTTAGTTTTTGAGAGACCCTATAGTTACCCTTTTTCTCCTCAATATACTGATAAAATCTCCTCAGATTCTCCTGAATCAAATACCCACTTCTTGGCCTCATGATTTCCTACTTAAATATACATCTCTATCCTCTATACTCCCCATGGGAGCACTTGATCCCAATTGCCTATACCTGATCCATGTCCCATTCTTTTTCCTGACCTAGATTTCTTTCACCGGAAAGATTCGCCCCCAACACTTTAGTCATGAGCCCTGCCAAGTTAATGTTGGTGGTAGAACTGCAACTGGTGCAGCATAACAATCTTTCTATTGAACGATAGAGAATTAAATGAACTCACCGGATGGAAAATCTATAGTGAGTGAGTGCCTGTGCTAGACCCAACCCAATATACTTACACTGTTAAAATTGGCACAGCTGAAGTACCCCATCTGATGCACCATCTGAAAGACAAGATACAATGTGATTTCCCCAAAATAGGATAGACACTTATTGAGAAACAAACAAAAACAGGACGACTTTAAAGAACAATTGCTCAGTTGTGAATAATTTTCCTTCCTAAGCCAATTATACATACTTGTCTCTCTTAACATTGAGTAATGCAGGACAGGGAACCGCCTGTATTTTCCCATCGTGAGAATATTTTTTTCAAGACTTTGGAAGTCTTTGCAGTAGCAGAATTCTGTGTTAAATAAGTACTCTTTCTCAAATCCTGTTATCCTTGAAAAACAAGTTAGTATTTAAGTACTATCAAATTTGGATTGCTTCATGATTTGTAATAATGTAACCTTTAAATTGGGCTTCATGTATTCCCACCAATATGCTTATTGGTATGGAAGGCTTCACACATTATGGAGCAAACTGTGGCTGGCATATGTATATTCTGCTTCCATACTTGCATTTAGACCCACTCACATGAAGACAGCATAGAAGCCTACATTGAACTGCATTCAAAGGGATCCTCAAGAGTTACAACATAAATGCAAGAAATATGGAGAATAATGTAAAATTGTTGCAGGCATCAAATTACAATAAATTGGCTTGTGATCTCTCCACCTCAGAAAAAAGGTAGAAAGAAACTTGAAACTAAGATTGATTGGGATGATGCAAAAATCTGAAATATCATTCATTACTTTCAAGAGCACTATCTGCCATTTAATGAAATAATATCATCATCCATTAGCAATGACAATAATAATTATACGGAAGGAAAAGAAACAAAAATCACGACCTTACAATACCGTGTGGAATCTATGATGTTATAGTAAATTAATGACACACTGCTAATTCAAATGCCTTTTGAGATAACGGTAGATAGTTAACATCTTGCCTTTATAAAGAACTCCTGAGACCATAACCGTGCAAATGTCACTACAGAATCTATTTTATATTAAATATCTGACATAGGTGATGTTTTTCACTAATAGCAAGTAATTAATTTGTATCTCTTGGCATGCTGATTTTCTCATTTAGGAGCAGGACTTTTTATTTGCAAATTTAATTGCCGTAACAGTTGTTTCTCAATTTCTGTAACAGGTCCATTAATAAAATCTTGTATATATGGCTAAACAAGGATGTGGAATTCACTTACAAAGTTAATGGTTGATACAAAATCTATGCAATGATGAAATAAGACTAGACTAATTGGGTGAAGGAAAAGAAGACACAAGCAAATAGAGGATGGGATGGGTAAATGTGATTAAAACTATTTATTTGCATTTCGGCAAAGCAATAAATGGCATGTGTTTGGTCATGCTGGAATGGAATTGCTATGCGTTCAAGTCTAACCTGACCAGAGGAACAATGTGTAGGAAGGAACTGCAGATGATGGTTTATGTGCTAACTTCAGATTCTGACCATTTTGGAAAAATGAAGAATGACTGTAAGGTTCAACAAAGAGTAAACTGAAGGCACAAGGAACTGCAGATATTGGTTTACACTAAAACACGAAGTGCAAAAAACACAAATCACAGTGGGCGGCACAGTGTTGCAGCCGGGACGGCACAAAGGTGCAGTGGTAGAGATGCTGCCTTACAGCGCCTGAGACCCGGATTCGATCCTGACCTTCTAGGTGCTGTCTGTGCAGAGTTTGTGCATTCTCCCTGTGACCGTGTGGGTTTTCTCCGGGTGCTCCAGTTTCCTCCCATGCCATTGCCAACTAGAAAGCGGTCCTGTGCTACCATCTACCTCATTGGAGACCGTCGGACTATCTTTAAACAGACTTTAATGGACTTTATCTTGCATTAAATGGTATTCTCTTTATCCTGTATCTGTACTCTATGAATGGCTTGATTGTAATCATGTATAGCCTTCCTGTTGGCTGGATACCACGCAACAAAAGTTTTCACTGTACCTTGAGGCATGTGATGATAAACTAAACTAAACAAATCTAGACTAGACAGGACTAGGCTAGACTAGACTAGACTAGACTGGACTAGACTAGACCAGACCAAACTAATTATTGATCCATAATTCCAGCAGGAACCAAAGATAGATGATATCTATATTATCCAGTAGGAGACAGAATTTGGAATGAATCACAGTCCAATCGAAATTTTGCTTTGTGTACTCTATGTAGTTAAAATACAAATTCTGGCACGAGCTAAGCAGGGGGAGATGTGATAATCAGAAAGTAAATTTTCCTTTCACCTCATATTCTCAGGTATATGTCCACCTACCCTTTTCTCTCTATAATGTAAGAAGTCAATTTTTGTCAAGGACTTTGGATCCATTTATGAGCATGACACATGGCGTATCACATGACATAATAGTAAGATTAAACGAGAACTTACCAGTTTGAAGTTTGATCTTTATTTTATGAGGGGGAACGTTGAGGGACTATGTGAAGAACCCCGCTAGGACGCATGCGTGTCATTCTTCAAAGCAGCGGTGTGAAATCACAGATAACTGTAATGACTAAACATAGTAAGATTAGACAACAGATACCAGTTCAGACTATGATCAAGGGTGGGAGCGGAGGGCACGTAGTCCCTCAACGTTCCTCCTCATAAAATAAAGATCAAACTTCAAACTGGTAAGTTCTCGTTTAATCTTACTATTTTACTTCGGAGTCACGTGAGTGACTACGTGAAGATTTTAAAGCTCTGTGATTTCATGCCGTGGAACGAGTCCATGCATCACATCTGCCTTGATTTTTGGGGAGAATAGATTTAACATCATTAGACACCAATACGATATTGAAATCCAACAGTAAAAATATTAACACCAATTATTGCCCCTATTTATGGATATATTATAGTACAGAACTTAAATTTGTTTCTGCAAATGTTCCAGGTTCAATGACTGGTTTGTTATAAAGTCGTTGGAAAATTCCTCTGTTGACCATCCTGCTGTCTTGAGGATTAGGTCCATAGCTGCCAATGTAGCTGCAGCCCTGGTGGAGTGAGATTTGAAATGCTAGTGTCCACTCCAGCCTATTTAGGACTTGTTTTAGCCATCTAGAGATGGTCTGGACTGTCACTGTTTTGAATGGCTGTTAGTAGCTGATTAAAGTGACATTTCTTCCCTCTGATGATCTTAGTATACTTCATGTATGATAGCAAGTGAGTTATAATACAGAGACGACCATCTGTAGGGTAGGCTCTGAATTCTGTTTTTTATTTTTTTATTTTATTTTAGGCGTGTTGACCCCTGTCTGTTCTGTATGACTATTACACTGATGTAAACCTTAAATTCCAGATTAATTAATCATGTTGTCCAACCTTATTTTCTGTGGTGACTGGACCCTTTGTGGCATGACCAGGACCATCAGCATGACTGTTTTCATAGTCAGTTTCCGTAGGAACAGAGCTGTAGCTGGAGACCAGTTTCTTAACATGGTCAGTACAATGCTCACATCCCATATTTGGGAGTACCTGTTTCTTGGGGACTAATTTTAAAAATGCCCCTCATGAGTTTGTTTACCAGGGTTTGTCCCAACAGAATGCCGCTCTGTACCTTCGACAGGTATGTTGACAGAGCACTTCTGGCGCAGTTGATAGCACTATGACTGAGCCTCTCATCGTAATGGAGGCTTGCCAGGAATTCCAGAACAGACGGGATGTTCATAGATCTGTGGGTGATGATTATTGTTGTGACAGTACTTCCCATTATTAGATGATCCCAAGTACTGATGTTTGGGTGGACTGTCTGTGACCCGCTGAAATACTTCCGCTTTCGGTCCGTCAGTCCCAGGTGTAGCAGAGGTGCTTACAACTCTAAATAAATACATGCATAACTCCCCTTGTTGCGGGAAGACCCAGTAAGTTAGGTCTATGATGGATGGTGATGTATGGTTCTGACCCAAGTTGATATCACCAGTACCCATGGTTGCGTAGGGAAATCAGGTATTATCAAAATTTGAGACGTGGAGTCTATAGTTTCTTCCTAAATACCCGACTGATGAGGCAAAGGGAGGGAAGCATAAAGGATCCCCCAATCAGCGAAGATACATCTGAACCACTGCCCCAGGTTCTGGCTCATAATTTGATAACTGGTAAGAGCATGGATGTGAATAGGTCGTTATCTGGTGTTCCATACCGGCTGTTCCAGCAATACATATTTTATCCAACATCCATACAGTGTTTTTTAGACTTAGCGTGACCTGTTGTCTGCCACTAAATTCAGTTTCCCTGGTAGTTGGAAGCTGATATCCAATCTCTATCTGGATACGCTATTAATCCAGATTAATAGAGACAGTAACTCTAAGACTATTGCCTCCATCACAGTGAGGAGGTGTTTGGTGAACACACTGTGGTGGATGTTAGTTTGTGTTTATTGTGTGTTGTTATTATTACATGTATGGCTGCAGGCAACAACATCTCGTTCAGACCGAAAGGTCTGACTGACAATAAAGGATTCAATTCAATTCAATTCAATTCACAAATAGTGTTGGCCAGATAGTCAAATGGTGTCGATATGTTTCTACCCATATGGTTGACATATGCTACCCCGGTGGTGTTGTCAATTTGTAGACTAACATACTGGTGATATAGCCCAAAACAATATGACTTAAAGCTATGACTAGCTTTCACTTCCCCAGGTATATATGCCCAACGTTAGTAGTGATGCCTCCTGAGCATTCCATCTCCCCCTCAGCTGGAGATGGAATTAGTAGCATCCCAATCCAAGGCCCATCAGTATGTGGTTCCATAGACGGGTAACTGAGTTTGGTTAGGAACAATGCCTAATGTATGTTCCACCATTTTTGTACCATAATGGCCTCTGTTGGTTGCTTCATTCGTCTGTCAGAATGAACCCCACATAATTTCTTGAGTGACGCGTGTTACGCTCTGTACTATGATTATGTAAAGGTCCGATATCATGTGGCTGTCACACAGCCCCTAATGCCAATTATTCTACTACCAGTCTGAGGGATGGTTTAGTTCCCTGCAAGCTTCCATAAATGCTGTACCCTTTCTTACGGCAAAGTCACTGCCATGTGAACTGTGTTAACGGTGGACCGCAGATGATGTTTCTTTCCTGTGATACCCTTATAACTCTGAATTTTAAGTGTCGGTAGAATAATTCTATGCATACAGATGGATCTGTTATCTCCCACCAACCTCCCTGGTTACTATTAGTAGGTGTGTTACTATTTCGGCATCCTCCGTGGTCGTTGAGGTGCCGGTGTCTGATGAGGGTAGCACATTTCCCACGAAGTAGTTTTTAAGACGTTCCTTAATGTGCCCCAGAGTTCCCTCTATGTGAAGTTCTTTCCCCGTTAAGATAAGATGCCTCCAAATTTTAATATTGGAGGTTGGGAGGTTCCAGGTTAGCATATAAGGCTAGCGCATCCTGGTGATCTAGTGTCATGTCTCTGTTTATAGTGCGACCGATCCCGTCCCGCTGTTAGGACTTAGAACTTTCTTTCGTTTCAATTCCCTGCCCTACCATGTTTTGGTTGATACTGGGAACATTCAGGTTTGCAGTTCCCTGATGGTAAGTGTTTTCCCATAGGTTATCTGCACCCTAAGTGTACTAGGGGTATGTTCTGCTCCCCTGTTCAAGTGCAGCCCAAAATTGACCACCTATACTCCCCTCTGATGAGGGAGAACACTGTGCAGCCCTACAAGAGGTACTGCTGTAGGACTTACTAGCTGCCCCTCTGTGACTAGTCTCCATCTCATGGAGCTGCCACTTACCTGCTCCAACAGCCGCTCCAGCTGGTCCCGATGCTCTCGGGCACCCAACCGGCTCCAATGCACATGATCTCTGGCCATCGCGGCTGCTCCTGAAGCCGTTACTCCTGAGGCTGCTCCTACTCCAGTTCCGGCAGCCAGCCCAGGATTGACTCTCGGTGTTCCCCTCTGATGAGTGAGAAACTCTGTGCCGCCCCACAAGGAGTACTGCTGTGGGCTTGTTAGTTGCCCACTGTGGCTTTGCCTCTTTGGAGTATTTCCACTCTGCAGTCCCACAAGGGGTACTGCTCCTGCAGCCGGTCCAACCGGCTCCAATGCTCTCAGGCACTGGCCGCTCCCGGCTGCTCTTTATTCTGCATGCTGCAGCCGCTACAACCGTCCCCGATGCTCACGGGCACTGGCCGCTCACGGCTGCTCATCATGCTGCAGCCGCTCCAACCGACCCCGGTGCTCACGGGCACTGGTCGCTCGCGGCTGCTCGTCATGCTGCAGCCGCTCAAACCGACCCCCATGCACACGGGCACTGGTCGCTCGCGGCTGCTCCTCTCCCGACCGGCCAGGCCGGCGCGGGAGCGAAGTCGGGCACAGCTGTTCCCATTATGGGAGATCAGCGTGCCGTTTGCTGCTGCTGCCGGCTGCCCGCAATTCTGCGGTTCTCCCCCGCCAGCGTTCCCACAGCCTTCGTGGATCTGGTCCATGTCTCCATCTAAAAGGTAAGTGGAAGGAACGCAGAGTCTCTTACCTGCTGTTCCCGACTTTTAAATTCTGGAACGCAGAGTCTTCTTACCTGCTGTTCCCGGATTTCAAATTTTGCCGCTAAGGGGAACGACGTTCCCCCTGCTGTGACTCGTTGCAATGCGTGTAGCGATATGACATGCATGCGTCCTGGCGGGGTTCTTCACGTAGTCACTCACGTGACTCCGAAGTAAAATTCAAGTTAATTGTGCCACACCTTTTCTGTGGCTTGGCTCTTTGGAATCTTTGCTTCTCAGCACCTGAGCTCATAAACCTTGAGGCACAAGAAACTCGAGAATCCTGAGCAAAACACAAAGTGTTGGAGATATTTTGTGGGTCAAGCAGCATCTGCAGAGAGAATGTTCAGGCGATGTTTCAGGTTGAGACCCTTCTTCGACCAGTCCCGATCCAAAACGTCGCCTGTCCATTCCCTCCCTAGATGTTGCCTGACCTGTTCAGTTCCAACAACAATTTGTGTTTTGCTCATGAAAACTGAGATAGTTGGCAAGGAGTACATTAAATGCTTCAGCATTTGAGGTGTGCTTCTCTGCCGCTGAAATGGGGACATAATTTCTCTGCAACTGCTGATTTCTACCTCTAAACTATAATATGATGTGAACGAATAAAACATATCACATAAAAAAAAAAAATTTAGATTATTACTTAAGTTTCTAGTAGTAGTTTCAATAGGATTGTGACTGAGCCTGATTATATTGTCCACTTGCTTAATGGAGAAACCACAGCTTCGTTCCTGAGCATTCTAACAGCCACATTGAGATATTCACTGGCATGTGATTGATGGTGAGGTTTCTAATGATGCTGAAATACTAAGTAGCTTCATTTTTATTTGACCCAGAAATAAATGAATGGTAGTAGGCTGGATCTACCTCCTAGTTTAGGTATGCAGCATCTGCAGTACTAACAGGAGATATTTCCAAGCCAGGTGCAGATATTATCAATCTTGGCATCTACATTCATTGAGTTGTTCAGTATTCATTCCTTTGTAATATGTGATATGAAAGATTGTGCCACGCTGTCAAATAATGCCTTGCAATGAATGGGAATACCTTCTGCCTCTGGGAAGCAGCAATACTTTTATAAATATATATATATAATTTGTTTATAGGGACAGTGCATATTAATGAACATTTGCATGTAAATATGCGAGATTGTAGCCAATCAGTAGCTAATTTCCGTCTCTATTGGAGAGACGAAACTTGGTGTTTCACCAATTTTCTAGCATTGTATCATTGATTTGGAGGAAGCAACAGCAATTTTAGAAGGTTGAATTGGTCTTCGATTCTGTGGGAGGCTATTTGTTCTTCCCCAACCTGTTTCATTAGTGTGGTGAACCTTACATAATTCAGAATTGTTCCTAAGTAATTGTTTGGAATTTGCCTGTCTAAAAGGAGCCCCAAGGGTCTGATGATGGTTACACTGAGTTCAGTTTTTAATTAAGTCCGATTGTCAGGGTTTTATTATATATTTTGTTACAATGAGAACTCATTGCAGAATAATACAAAGTTAAATTAAAATCAGCTATGAATCAATAGTTCATTAATACATTTCTAATGGAATAAATTGTGTAACAAAATTTTTACTGCACTATATAAAGCTAACCTGAACTCTACAGAAGTAGAATCATCGCAAACAAAGATCAGTTTACTTTGGACTGTTCTGGTCGGCTGAATTCCAACGAATTAAACTCCTTGCTTCCTGTTATTTTGATTTTAAATGTCCAATTACACATGTATAATGTTTCATGTGCACAATTATGGTACTCAAAGGCATCATATTTCTGTCAGTAAGGAATACTGTTTGAATTCATTGGTTGCCTAGAAATTCATTGTCAGTCAGATGCACAAAATGCATAATGCAGGACTGGTTGCAGGTTCAATTCTGTCTCTGAAGTTCAATTCAACTCAGAGATGGCAGTGAAGGCACATTGTGGTGTATGCAGCACATTGAACACTGGTGTATGTGCATGCATGAACATTTAGGGTCACACAGTAGAACAGCTGGTAGAGCTACTGCCTTACAGCACCAGATGCGCAGATTTGATACTGACTTCGGACGTTGCCTGTGTGGAGTTTGCATGTTCTCCCTGTGACTGCGTGGATTTCTTCTGGGTTTTCCAGTTTCCTCTCACATCCCAAAAAATGTGTGTTTGTAGGCTAATTAGCCTCTGTAAAATTACTCCGTGTGTCAGGAGTGGATGTGAAATTGGGATAACATAGAACTAATGTGAATGGGTAATTTATGCTCAGCGTGGACTGAAGGGCCTGTTCAATTCTGTATCTATCAGGCTATTCAATTTGAAATGGCAACATCTTCTGAGGACCTCTTACTTCTCTTCCAATCCTTTTGAAATACAATCTCAGACATCACCCTGTCCAATCGATAGCATTGGTGGGTTTTTTTAATTCAAAAAATGTATTCAATAATTTAAAAAAATAATATTACACTACAATAAAACAAACCAGAACCCACCACCATAATACAGTACAAACAAATATCTTTAATAAACTACTATACAACTATCTTACACTCATTGTCAAGGATGCATTCAATACCCTGCGGAGCCCAGTGGTCCCGGAACTCCCCCATGGTGCCCGTGGACAGGGCGTATTTCCTTTCTAACCCCACCCGGGCACGGATGTATCCCCGGAAATGGGGCAGGCAGCCGGCTCAGGTAGACCCCTCCACCGCCTGGTGCCTTGACTCGTGGATGGCCATCTTGGCCAGGCCCAGGATCAGCCCAACCAGGACATCTTCAGCCCTACCCCGTCCCCTACGCACAGGGTGTCCAAAGATGAGGATGGTGGGTGCAAAATGCAGCCAGAAGGCAAGGAGCAGCCCCTTTAGGTATTCAAACAGTGGCTGCAGCCTCACGCACTCCATGAACACGTGGTACACAGACTCTTCCAGCCCGCAAAAGTGGCAGGCGGCTGGCGAGTCTGTGAACCATGAGAGAAACAGTTTGCAGGGAACATCTCGGTGGAATACCTTCCACCCCAGGTCCCCAATGTAGAGGGGGAGAATCCCTGCGTGGAGAGACCCCCACCGGAGGCCCCCCTCGCGACCGGAAGGCAACACCGACCGCCACTTGGTGTCTGGACGGTGGACCAGGGCGAGGAAGTGCAGGGTGTGGAGGAGGAGCCTGTACAGGACACGCCTCCCTGCGTCTCGGAGGGAGATGAAGGGTGTCGAGGAAAGGCGGCTCAAATTGTGTGGGACCGGCTCCCAGGAAGGATTACGGCGCCTGGGTCCGATGAATACCTCCGGCTGAGTGGCGGTTTGCTCAACCACAAGTACTCCACACGTTTGAGCCCCCCTGGTGAGCATTGGTATTAGCTGGAGAGATAACCTGAGCAGTTATCTCATAACAGAACATTTTTTGACAAGCTCAGAGGAATTACTCCTTGATTCTGTAGAAGATGTACACAACAAATATATTTGTCCCTTTCCCCAAAAGCCTCTCATATTTTTGGGAGCATGGAATTAGAAACATGTAAGAAGGACTATAGCCTGGTAATTTAGGTATATCATAACATACTTAATGTAGAATGGGCCCCTGTTTTTGCACAATGTTATTTGAGCCTTTGAAACACAACAATACATCAAACCTGATGTAATTTATAGTCATAGAGTCATAGAGCATGGAGACAGGCCCTTCGGCCCAACTTGCCCGCACTGACCAACATGCCCCATCTATACGAGTTTCACCTCCCCGCACGGCCCATAACACTCTAAACCCGTCCTATCCATCATGTACTTGTTCAATTGCCTTTTAAATATTATGATAGTTAATAGTATGATAAAAAGATGGAATCACATGATCATCAATGTTCAAGGGCATATCCAAAGTATGCAAGCAACACAGTGGCGCCATCATTCCCTCACGATGTCCACTTGCTGCTAGTTGTCAAGATAGGTCCCACATATGCTCTTAAAATGAGTCTGGAAATCAGGTCTGAACAGCAGCAGGGTGCCCTGTGCTATTTAAAGGAATGCTTAATTGCTTGCAGAGTTATAGGAAAATTGGAAGAGAGTTCATTGAACACCATGGGGTTCAGCATAGAGCTGCCAAGTTTTACTTTCATTACTGAAATCGAGACTGAGGTATTTTTTTGAATAGTGGTCATGCTGTTTGCCTGCATCATGGCCAAGACGCTGAAGAGGGGGACTGAAGGTAAAGCTGCCTTACCAAGGAAGCTGAAGAAGATCTCGCCAGTGTCTTTTCCTTGACGAATCTCCGTGGAACTAGATTTGTTTCTCCATAAATCTGAGGGGCATTGCCTCTGGAGACTCTGTTTATTGACAGGAAAGTGCCAGATAGATCTGCTGCCCACTGCCAGCAGGTCTCTATCCATGCATCTATGTACGTACCCTTGTGCTATGGATGAGACTTTATCTTTTACATCTCTGGATAGGCTGGCATCATCATGAACATCATAGCTTCGAGCACAAATAATGGAGACTGTTCTTAAGGAGATGAGAATTCATTTCTTGAACAGAGAGCACCTGGCAGCAAGATCACACAGATCCATTCAGATAGTGGGCATCCAAATGTTTAGTTTACTTTATTGTTGCATGCTAACCAGACAATGGAAACTATAACCAGTGGAACTATTCAATAGAGATGTCCACAATGTACAGATTCATGATAAAGGGAATAATATTCAGTGCAAGATAAAGTCCAGTAAAGTTTGATTATTGAAAGTCCAAGGGTACCTTGAGTATGCAAGCAAAGGATTTCACTCTGACTTGTCACATGTGACAATAAAGTACTCAATTCAATTAATTTAAAGGTCTTCAGTGAGGTAGATAGTAGCTAAGGACCACTCTCCAGTTGTTGGATGGATGGTTCAGTTGCCTGATAACAGCTGGGAAGAAACTGTCCCTGAATCTGGAGGTGTGTGGTTTCACACTTTTGCACCTCTTGCCTGATGGGAGAGGGGATAAGAGGGAGTGACCAGGGTAAGATTCACCCTTGATTATGCTGGTGGCCTTGCTGATGCAGCATGAAGAGTAGATGGAGTCAATGGAAGGGAGATTGGTTTGTGTTACATTTTTACTGTGATTTGGGTGTTCTTTATAATTGTTCCGCTGCTGGCAAATTCATTTCACTTCCACTTTATGTGCAATGTGACAAATAAAACCGTATTCTATTGTATTGTATTGTATTGGTTTGTGGGCTGCATCCACAATTCTCTGCAATTTCTTGCAGTCTTGGATGGAGCTGTTCCCAAATCGTGCTGTGATGCATCCTGATAAAATGCTTTCTATGGCACATCTGTAGAAGTTGGTGGGAGTTGTTGGGGATTGTAGGTCAGAACCACTCACTAGTTGGTGATGTGAAGAACATGATCTGTAGAGTTGTATTTTAAACAACATGATTGGTCCTGGGATACTAGGCAGGACGTGGGTCAGAAGGAGGGTGTCTAGTAGGTTCTCTTTGCTGATGACAAAAGCATTTCGCAATGAGGTTATCTTAATGATCCAGAAGGCCAGTAGATCAACCAACTTTACAATTTACAATAAATTGCAGCGAATTATGGAAGCAGCCCAGACCATCACACAAACCAACCTCCCTTCTATTGACTCAGTTTATACCTCACACTGCCTCGGCAAGGCCAGCAGCATAAACAAGGATGAGTCACACCCTGGCCACTCCCTCTTCTCCCCTATCCCATCAGGCAAAACACACACCTCCAGATTCAGGGACAGTTTCGTCGCAACAGTTATCAGGCAACTGAATCATCCTACCACAACCTGAGAGCAGTGTTGAACTACTATCTTCCTCTCTGATGACCCTTGGACTATCCTTACTCATACTTTGCTTGCTTTACCTTGCATTAAACGATATTCCCTTATCATGTATCTACACACTATAAATGGATTGATTGTAATCACGCATTGTCTTTCTGGTGACTGGTTAGCATGCAACAAAAAAGCATTTTGCTGTACCTCAGTACACATGACAATAATCTAAACTGAACTGAATTTCTTCATTGAATAGTTTTATCTATCTCAATTAGATGTTTTTTGACAGGAAACATAATCGTGTTTGTAAGTACATAAAGTGTGGCACGTGGTGAGACATTTGATAGTAAATGGCTGTTACAACAGTCTATCAAAAGTCTCACCACATTACCACTTTATCTTCAAGAAACAATGGGTTGGTGGACACTCTACATTGATAATTTGCCTTAGTTAACAGCGACACTAAAGAGCATGCAGACAAAACGCTGCTATTCATTCCTCCAGATTTCTTCCAAAGTTTTCTGGATTGTTTTAAGAAAATCCATCATCTGATTAAATTTTCCAATAACAAAAATCAATGTTCGTACTCTCACTGCACTTCCTCACATTATACTCGCTGTTGTAATACGATGTTATGGAAACAAGCAGATAGCTACCCTGTTCAAGAAGGAACTGCAGATGCTGGAAGATCGAAGGTACACAAAATTGCTGGAGAAACTCAGCGGGTGCAGCAGCATCTATGGAGCGAAGGAAATAGGCGACGTTTCGGGCCGAAACCCTTCTTCAGACTGATGGGGGGTGGGGGGGAGAAGGAAGGAAAAGGGGAGGAGGAGGAGCCCGAGGGCGGGCGGGTGGGACGGTGGGAGGAGACAGCTGGAGGGTTAAGGAAGGGGAGGAGACAGCAAGCTATCCTTCTGGTTTAGTGCCATACAACTCGACAAATGCTTTGCTTTTTAATTAAATTGGGGACTAAATTATTGCATATAAATCTCCTCTAAATGCTGGCTTTACCGAATAAGCATTGTGAAAATAAACTAGGAAAGACAGGCAGAAATTCTTCTTCAAATGTTCAAACTTGACCTTTTGCTTTAAACTAAATTGTAAGCAGTCATTGTCTTTCACAGTGCACTATTCTGTCTGGATATGAATCACTATAATATGACAGTTTCCCAGGGCACAGTGCCACAGTTCTGGGAACTTCCAAATCCAAACTCTGGAACTGAATCCAACATTCAGCTGTGGAACCTACAAACGTTTACAAATGTTAGCAGCCTGACCCCCAAAGAAATGACACTGGTGACAAGACACAATCTATTTCTTAATTTACAACAGTGAAAAATGAAAAGAAAGGCTGAAAGTTCAAATTAGAATTCCAGCATCATTAAAACAGCCTTCTAGAATTTACCTTAGACTTTAGACGTTAGAGATACAGTGCAGAAATAGGCCCTTCGACCCACCAAGTCCATGCCGACCAGTGATCACTTCATACACTAGCACTATCCTGCACACAAGGGACAATTTACAATTTTACCGAAGCCAATTAATCTACAAACCTCTACCTCTTTGGAGTGTGAGAGGAAATCGGAGCACCTGGAGAAAACCCAGGTGGTCACATAGAGAATGTAACAAACCCCATACAGACAGCACCAGTAGTCAGGATCAAACCCTCTGGCACTGTAAGGCAACAACTCTACCATTAGGCCACTGTGCCACCCCCCAAAACTCTTTAATATTTATTCCACCAAAAACAATCAGAGGATTATCGGCTACTATGCTCTGGATTCACAGAAAACTGTAACCATTACATTTGCAGTGGATTTGTTTTCATTTTCTCATTTCTTTGCTTTTGAGCATGAACACTTTACCCTAAATGTTGCATGCTGAGAGTTTTCTCCAGAAATCCCAGTCTAATGGCAGCACTTTAATCCTTTCCTGGCAATGTTCCCTGACTCGATTTCTCAGGAGCTACTGCATTGGAGTTCGCTTCCTGTACAATGAACTTCAGCTGAGTACGAAGCTCAGAGATGTCCACCCAAGATTTATGGGACGCACAAGCTTGAGATGCGTTATTGTGGACCACGTCTCCAGCCTCTGTGGTCGAACTATTATACAGTCACCGATGGGACATGTTCTTACTGAATGCTAATTCGTTCTTGGCCCGGTACAGCTGGAAAAGTTCTAAGGGACAAAATTAAGTTTTTGCTGCCTCAAACTTTCTCTCTTGAATGATGCCAACATTTAAATGCTGCACTGTCATCTTTGGCTTAACCAATGCACTGCTTTACTTATAATAATAAGTGTGTGTTTCGTATTATTCACAGATCTGCATTTGATTCTCTTCAGTGTTTTATAACTGTCAGCACATGGCTTTGCAGCTCTTAGCTGAAATGTAGAGAAGCTGAATGGATAAATTAAACCTGAGTAATTTGATATTTAGATTCATGTAAAGAATCTGACCTACGCTTTGCTTCAAGTAGCTTGATGCCTTTCCATCAAGGTTTAGAGCGCCATTTTGAAATAGACTGAGCAAAGAGCCAGACAATAGATAGACACAAAATGTTGGAGTAATTCAGCAGGCCAGGCAGCATCTCTGGAGAGAAGGAATAGGTTATGTTACGGAAGCTCTGAAACGTCACCCATTCCTTCTATCCATAGATGCTGACTGTCCTGCTGAGTTACTCCAGCATGTTGTATCTATCTTCGGTTTAAACCAGCATCTGCAGTTCCTTCCTACACAAACAACCAAATAATCTCTTTAACAGAGAAACAGTAACCAGGAATTAATAATGAGGAAAGGTAGAAGCTGGATATGCACTGCAATACAATTAAAGTCTGGTCTTCTGTACATTGGGCACTCGAGTGACTGGAAATAGCCTGGACATGTGCAGTGGTGTGCTGTGGATTGTAATATACTCCTGACACAATTACCTTTATTTGGTCCAATCAGGCATGGTTCCTGGATAGCACGGACCACTTATTCAGAAGCTAGTAATTCAAAGAAAAGTCTCGACCCAAAACGTCTCCTATTTCTTTTATCCAGAGATACTGCCTGACCCATTGAGTTACTCCAGCAATTTGGTTCTATCTTCAATTTAAAGTAGATATACCTGATGAAAGCCCATGCTTTGACATGTATGCTGGCTACCCATTTCAGATAAGTCTTAAAGAAAAATACTTACCCCCAGCCTCTTCCCTACCCTTGTCTGGTTATAACCGCCCAAGTTTACTACACATACTTTTTTTCTCGGTTGATCTAAAAATACTGGACATTTTAATTTAAATCCCATTCTGAACAGCCACACCCTGACAAAGAAGAGTTCATATTCTGCACATTAAATTAACTCAAGTTAGCAGATGGATGAAAGCATTGGCCTTTCTGGGAAAAACACTAACACGTGGCAGTTGATGTTTACAACAAAAAACAAGTTTCCTCAACTGTGAGCAAAGAATGAATCATACAAAAAGAAAAAAACTGTGTCAGCATATTTCCTTTACTCCTTTCCGTTTTATTGCTATCTATTGCTACTGCTACATAAAGTGAAAAAACTTCCAAGCATAGCTTTCTTCCATTATTTCACTAGATATATAGATCTTTTATATCAGATCATCAGCATCTACAATGTTTGTATATGGATCACCTACTCACCCACCTTGAATCAAACAGCCATTCTCACCACAATGGACTCAATGCTGTCTGAAATATTCAACGTGACCCTATTGGAGAGGGCATTGGTGTGGTGAGATTGAGTTCTTGGATCCACAGAAAACTCTTTATGAAGGAAAGTAAATAGTCCTACTACTGAGTTTGTACATTCTCCCCGGGAGTTTGTATGTTCTCCCCATGACCTGCGTGGGTTTTCTCCAAGATCTTCGGTTTCCTCCCTCACTCCAAAGACGTACAGGTAAACTAAATGTAAATTGTCCCCAGTGTGCGTAGGGTAGTTTTAGTGTGCGGGGATTGTTAGTCGGTGCGGACTCGGTGGGCCGAAGGGCCTGTGTCCGCGCTGTATCTCTAAACTAAACTAAACTAAACTACTGGTGTTACAGAAGACATAGAAAGAGAATTAAGCCATTCGATCCATCAATTCTACTATGCCATTCAATCATGGCTCATCTATCTCTCTCCCTCCTAACCCCATGCTCCTGCCTTCTCCCCATAACATTCTGATACCTGTACAAATCAAGAATTACTCATCAGTAACTAGTGATTTGTTCTTCTGTCCTGTCTCACCTTCTCTAGCAGGACAATTAGCAGAAACATTGTACAGCATGTTAGAAAAAATCAGGGCGGCACTGTGGTAGAGATGCTGCCTTACAGCAATAACAGCGCCAGAGACCTAGATTTGATCCCGACTACGAGTGCTGTCCATATGGAGTTTGTATTTCTCCCCGTGACTGCATGGGTTTTCTCCAAGATCTTTGGTTTCCTCCCACACTCACGAAGGGCCTGTTTCCACCCTGTATCTCCAAACTAAACTAAACTAAACTAAACTAAATGGTTACAAATTAGGATTCTAAGTCAACCAATGTTATGACATCTCATTGCTATTTGTTTTCCGCTAAGAAAGTTGTTAGCCTATTAGTTACTTCATTTTTAGAGATACAGCATGGAAACAGGCCCTACAGCCCACTGGGGCAACACCAACCTTCAGTTACTTGGTCAAACTAGCTCCATATTCCCACGTTCTCATCTACTCCTTGCACATTAGAGGCAATTTTACAAAACCCAATTAATCTACAAACTCACACGTCTTTAGAATGAAACTGGAGGAAACCCACATGGTCAGAGAGAAAACATGCACATTCCACACAGACAGCACCCTAGGACAGTATCGGACCTGGGCCTCTGGCGCTGTGATGCAGCAGCTCTAACAGCTGCACTATTGCATTGCCCCTGTATAATGCAAATGCCAAATTGTAGTCACACAAGGTTTATTACTGCCAACTGATCATTAGGACAGGCACAATGTTCTTACTGAGAGGTGCAAAATGATCTGTTCATGGGAAAGTTTTCCCTCGTGGTACTTGTGTTGGGAAGTTACTTTAGACATTGTGGAAGGTAGACAAAAATGCTACAGAAACTCATTAGGTGAGGCAGTGTCTATGGAGCGAAGGAATAGGAGATGTTTCGCGTCGAGACCCTTCTTCAGTTTGAAGAATGGTCTCGACCCGAAACGTCACCTAAACCTTCGCTCCATAGATGCTATCTCACCCGCTGAGTTCCTCCAGTATTTTTGTCTACCTTCGATTTTTCCAGCATCTGCAGTTCTTTCTTACAAATTGTGGAAGTGATTTCAACACATTCAAAGTTTCTTTAACATGTTAAATAAGCTATCTACTAAAGGTTGAGAGACTAATTTGTAGTTTTGAGTACTTATCTTTCAGATTAGAATAGGAGCTGATTGATGATTGACCCGTGATATTAGATAAGAACCGGTGTGACCAGACCTCACAGCAGCATTGGGTTAATAGTGGCAGGCAAGAACACAAGGTGCTGGAGTAACCCAGCGGGGCAGGCAGCATCACTGGAAATCATGGATAGATGATGTTTTGGGTCTGGACTTGTCTCCAGATTAATTGTGGGGAGAAGCTGGAAGAGAGGAGAGACAGGACAAAGCATGCAGGTGATGTATTCAAGAGAGAGTTAGATATAGCTCCTAGGGCTAATGACTAACGGAATCAAGGGATATGGGGAGAAAGCAGGAACGGAGTACTGATTTTGGAAGATTAGCCATGATCATATTGAATGGCGGTGCTGGCTCAAAGGGCCAAATGGCCTACTCCTGCACCTATTTTCTATGTTTCTATGTTTCTATGATAGGTAGACACAGATGAGGAAGGTGTTGATAGGCAGATGTTTGGAACAAATGCCAGAGACTAAAAATTAAGGTGTGAGACAAAATGAGTAAAGAGTTGCAAATTGTGAGGGGGTCAGGGGGGAGGAAATGGTGCGAGTCCAGGTGGGACACAGGGGTGGCAGGGAAAGAAAGGGGAGAAAGAGGAGGGGGAGGGTTGTGCAGATTACCTAAAATTGGAGAAAATCAATGTTAATTTCTGATTTCAGAGCAGTACGTGCTGAAGAATACACTGGAAGAACTGGGAACACAGCCAGAGTATAGTTTCTTCAACATACTGAGCCTGTCGTGTTACGGAAGATTTGGGTGTCATGTTAGGCAGTGTTAGACATTTGTAACTCCATAGACCAAGAACAGCCGTGATTTGGATCTGGTGCCTTCTCATCAGAGGACTCAAGAATCATCATTGAACTCCCAACTAGCTGCATGCAAATCCATGAGATGGGGGAATTAGAAAACAACGTAGATAAGGGCAGTGACCATGCCAACTTCCTGCAACAGTGCCAGTTATAATGAGGCACTGCTCATGTTTCAGGTCTGGCTAGTTTCCCATGGGCACAGGATATCATTCAGGTGGCTTCAGGTTACCCCAGCAGTGCTCATGAACCATGAGGGTTTCATCAACATGAATGTACAGTAAAAGAAAGACCTTTCTGCAGGTGTGTGCAGGATACTTGATAAGGCTCTTGAGTGGGTGGTCACTCAGGTGGGCAGGATTAAAATACTCTGCATGCTGTGATTTTAAGGTGCAGGTAGAAGTGAAATGAAATATAAGTGGATACATTTCTGCATTAGATGTGGAGACAGGAAGATAAAAGAGAAAGGAACACTTTAAAAAAAAAACACCATTATAAAATTACCTGGCAATGGAACTATACCCCTCTGAGTTATTAACTTCATATGTAACATTCTTCCTGAACTCTGATTTCAAAATGTATATGGAATTGCTGTCTTGGAAATACCAGAGGCCACCAAGTCACTAAAAACAATAAATTTCTCAATATAAATGGTCTCTGGATGTAATCTTACATGAAGCCCAACTTAGTTATGAGATGTTTTTATGAAGTGCTTTTCTTTTCAGAAGTACCTTTGGATAATCGTGCCTTGGCAGCAAGTGAAAGCAGGATTAATGATTCCGGGGCTATTCGCTTAACCGATCATTAACATAAACGTGATGGAGACTGAGGCTCCAAAGAGCATCAATTGGCCATCTCTGCCAGACGTTTTGCATGAATACTGATAGAAGTTTAATTCTTTAAAGTTCAGTTTTACCAAAATGTGGCTGAAAGTAATTTAGTTAGTTTAGTTTATTGCCACGTGTACCAAGGAACAGTGGAAAGCTTTTGTTGCGTGCTATCCAGTCAGCAGAAAGACAATGCACAATTACATTTGAGCCATTACAGTGTATAGATACATGATAAAGGCAAGGTTAAGCCACCAAATTCCGATCAAGGATAGTCCGAGGGTCACCAATGAGGTAGATAGTAGCTCAGCACTGCTCTCTGGTTGTGGTAGGATGATTCAGTTGTCTGATAACATTCGTCTGAAAGTGTCCCTGAGTGTGCGTATTCACACTTCTCTACCTTTTGCCTGAGGGGAGAGGGGAGAAGAGGGAGTGGCCATGTTACTACTCATCCTTGATTATGCTGATAATGCTGCTGGCCTTGCCGAGGCAGCGTAAGGTATAACTTGAGTCAATAGAAGGGAGGTTGTTTTGTGTGATGACCTGAGCTGCATCCACAAATAATGATTAAATCATAGGATTAAAGAATAATTAGGGCAGCACAGTGACCCAAATTTGGGTCAAAGGTAGACCCAAACAGGCCAGCCTGTTGAGAGAGTGCAGCACACAAATAGTCCCTCTTTTCAAATGTTAAGCAACCTGTCAGATATTTTGCTAGAATGACCATTTTCACACATGCTGGAAAGCACAGCTCTAAGCAGTGCAATATATAAGCTCAAATAAACAGTGGCACAGCTGGTAGAGCTGCTGCCTCACAGCACCAGAGACCTAAGTTCCATCCTGACCTTGGACGCTGTCTGTGTGGAGTTTGCACATTCTCCCTGTGACCACATCTGTTTCCTTCAAGTGCTCCAGTTTCCTCCCGCATCCCAAATATGTGAGAGTTTGTGGGTTAATTGGTCTCTGTGAATTGCCTCCAGTGTATCGGGAATGGATGCGAAAGTGAGGTTAAAAAGAGAACTGGTGTGAACAGGTGAGTTACAACCAGGTGGACTCGGTGGACCAAAGGGCCTGTTTCAATCGATCAATATTACAGCACACGCGGCTGCTTGGTGGCCTGAGACCAATCCGTTCCTTTTCCAGTATTCCATTTGTTCCCATTCCCTTATTCTTGATTAGTACTCTTATTGATTACTCATTCTCTTATTGATTTGTATGGGTGTCAGGGGTTATGGGGAGAAGACGGGAGAATGGGGTTGAGAGTGAAAGATAGATCAACCGTGATTGAATGGCGGAGTGAACTTTATGAACAGAATAGCCTCATTCTGATCCTAAAACTTATAAACTTATGAACGTATGAACTTCTTTTCCCAGATTCCTTCAAATTAATTTCACTGATGTGCCATTAAATTCCCTTTTTAAATTTCTGATATTCTCTGCCCTCTCAGAGACATTGATATCAACATCATTTCCTCTCCCGGTGCAATAATGTTTATCCTAATTTCTGCTCTGTGTTTTCTGCCCATCACTTCGTCAACTCAGTCCGTGAAAGGTCTGCTAATGGGAAAACCGTGAGTCACCCAATGTAAATTAATCGTAATCTTGTACATCTCCATCCAATCACTGCTTAACGTTCAATATCCATTTATTATTCAATCTAATTAGCAAAAAGTCCTTCACAGCGCAAAACCAAGACCAATGAAAGCAAATATATATGATCCGCAAAGGAAGGATATAGATAGTTGTCAGCAGGACAAAGCATTATATTTCCCTCTGGACAATTAGAGAGATTAAACATAATTTGTGGAGGTTTTGAGAAAAGAATCTAAACAAAGGAAAAGATAAACAGCTCAATATCATTTTATCTCGATTTTAATGCTTTTACCTTTGTTTCTGCTAATAATGGTAAATCTACTTCCAGATTTTAATTCAGAATTTAATTAAGCTTAATATTGTTTTTTACATTCATGGATTTAGGTTTAGCACCGTATTAATGAGTGCAATCAGACAACTTTATTATGATGCAAATACATCATTAAATTATGCTCTGTAATGAGTTCAAGATTGGATCTTAGGATGATTAGCACAAGCAGATACTTAAACATTCAGCAAAATACCATGGCTCTGATTCTATTGTAATAAAAAACAATGTCGTTGGTTGGAATAAGTGTGTGGTAATGTCCGATTGACAATCCAAATAATATGTCTCAAGTGTAAAACAGAATTGAATGAACGGGTATGTTGTAAATACTATTGTTTATTCAGCATCTCTGGGAAGATTATGGGTCCACTTACATTGCAATGGGAAATTAGTTTTAATGGGACAGGCTATTATGTAAATTGGGATCGGTCACATCATTTCTGCAGTGATGCTATTTTTAAAAAGAGTCTGAAACGACCAGTACGTCTTTGACTGAACATATAGTCCTCAAAAAGGCTGGAAGTATCTTCAAAGACCCACACCATCCTGGCCACACACTCATCTCCCTGCTACCTTCAGGTAGAAGGTGCAGGAGCCTGAAGACTGCAACAACCAGGTTCAGGAATAGCTACTTCCCCACAGCCATCAGGCTATTAAACCCAGCTTGGACAAAACTCTGATCATTAATAGCCCATTATCTGTTATTTGCACTATATCAGTATATTTATTCATGTGTGTATATCTATATTACTAAATCTCTGATCTTGACCACTTTTGGCCGACTGCGCTGCGATTTCCGAGAGAATGCCGCCACCTACGGCCGTCATTTTTGGCCACCTTGCTCAGAGCCCCCCTCCGCCGTATGAGTGTGGAGGATTTTTTCCGTTGATGAAAAATGAGAGAGATATTAATGTTTTTACAAAATCCACATTCTCTCTGCTGCCCCCGCTGGCGGCAGGGGGAGGGACTATAAAACCAGGAAGTTTCGTGCCTCACTCAGTCTCTGCCAGACCCAGGAAGCGAGAGGGTCTGGCAGAGACTGAGCTGCGAATAGCACTGAACGCACGTCTACTCCACGGTGAGTCCCTTCGATGCGGCTGTAAAGCGGCTGCAGCCCTTTTTAATAAGTTTGTGTTCACAAAATGAATTTTGGTTGTCGGGTGTCTGCAGCCCAATTGTTTGCCTCGCCTTTTTTTTAACAAGTTTGTGTTCACAAAATGAATTTTGGTTGTCGGGTGTCTGCAGCCCAATTGTTTGCCTTGGCTTGGCTTTTGAAATTGTTGCAACAGTTGGATGCCTGCCCAAGCATCCATACGGCCCACAATGTCTATACTATCCCTCTGGAAACCAGTACTTTCGGCCTGCAACAGCCATACTAGCCCAACAGACAGCCCCCCCCCACTGGTGAGCAGTATTGGAATTGGTGGAGAGGTGGAATATTGCGTTGGTGACCAGCCCTCCTGTGTGATGCTGGGACCCAATGGGTCCCACTTAGTCTAGTATTTATATATTGGTATAAGGACACACTGAACTGTTTTGTAGTAAATGCCTACTATGTTCTGTGTGCTGAAGCAAAGCAAGAATTTCATTGTCCTATCAGGGGCACATGGCAATAAACTCACTTGAACTTGAACACTTAAACTTTATTATCGCTTCAGGAAGCCTCAATACCGCACATAATAACCTTAATCTGCTCATTTGAGGAATTTAAAGCTTAAAAAATAGGCTAAAATAAATTGTTTTTCTGCTTTGTGCAAAGCAGGATGCTCCACAACAGCACTACCAGTTGGCTCATCGCCTTGGAATTACTTCCTGCTTTGCACTCTCCACTCTGAAACCTCTTGTGGATGCAAGGCCAGCATCTCCCACTGCACATAACCAAAGATTGATGGGGAAAGCTTGGACAGAAGATACCTTTACAAACAGGCACCTTCTTTCTCACCTAACATCTCAACAACTAGTTTTCAACTCGCCACTCAACATGTTGACCATTATAGGTAGACACACAATGCTGGAGTACCTAGCGGGTGAGGCAGCATCTCTGGAGAAAAGGACTGGGCGATGTTCTGGGTCAAGACCCTTCTTCAGATTCGACCCGAAACGTCGCCCATCCCTTTTCCCCAGAGATGGTGCCTCACTCGCTGAGTTACTCCAGCATTGTGTGTCTCCCTTCAATTTTAATCAGCATCTGCAGTTCTTTCTTACACATGTTGTCAATTATAAACTGGGTACAACAAAGAGTGCTGGAGCAATTCAGTAGATCATTGAGCATCTGTGGAGGGAATGGTCAGGTGCCATTCCAGATCAGGACACTTCCTCAAACTGACGAAGGATCCCAACCTAAAACATTGCCTTCCATTCTCCGCACAGATGCTGCCTGATCCACTGAGTTTCCCCAGCATTATGTGTTTTGCTCTAGAATCCAGCATTTGCAGTTCCTGGTGTCTCCATAAACAGGGTAAAAACTGGGTATGGCAGAGGCAGCCACCTAATACCCCAGTAGCATCTTAAAACTTGTATTTTGTTGCCACTAGAGTTCTCCATCCTACTCACACTCTGACCTATCTATTTGCGGCTCCCTAAATTATTTCAATAAAACCCAACATCAGCTTGACGAACTGCACTTCATCTTCCATCTGGGCAAGCTGCGATCTTTGACTCTCATTACCGAATTCAACAATTTGTGAAAACTCACTTTATTTGTATCAGAACTGGGCAGTACTGCCTTTAACTTATTCATTCACATTAACTCATATATTTCTCTCTCTACAGATACTGCCTGATCTTCTGGCCATTACTAGTATTCTTTTTAATTCATCTCTGCATCTGCTCTGATCTGTACTTCCCTGCTTTCAGGTTTCACCTTGTATATTCTCCCACTCCCACTCCCTCTCCCTCTCCCTCTCCCTCACTCGCACCACGCATTGTCCTGCTTCTCCCATTTTCCAGGTTTCTCCAGCCTACAAATCAGTCTGAAGAAGGGTCTCGACCAGAAACGTCACTTATCCATGTTCTCCAGAGATGCTGCCTGACCTGCTGAGTTACTCCAGTAATTTGTGCCCTTTTGTGCATTAACCAGCATCTGAAGTTCTTTGTTTCTATTTCCTATAACTATAGTTGGGCACAAAGTCAATCACAATGCTTCATCTTTGATTGCATAGAGGAAAAATTCAGCCTTCAATTGAGCTGTCCGTGGACAGAGGCATAGATTTTCACAAATGTTCGGAGGTTGAAGTGTAATCCTGGAGTCAGGAAGTGATATGACAGCAGGTTTAAACAGACAGAGACTGCACTTGTCAGGCAGGTACTGTTTCCCTCCTGAGTTAACTTCAAGTCTTGACTCTAGATCTACAATTTAGCACACTGTGAAGTAGCCCAGCTGTTATCAGACAATTGAATGGACCTCTCTTAAGTTCAGAAGAGCAGTATTAGCCCATTCAGCCCATCACGTCTACTTTGCCATTCAATCATGACTGATCTACCTTTCCCTCTCCTGCCTTCTCCCCGGAACCTTTGACACCCTTAGTAATCAAGAACCTGACAATATCAGCTTTAAAAATACCCAATCACTTGGCCTCCAAAGCAATGAATTCTGCAGATTCACTACCCTGACTGAAGAAATTCTTCCTTATCTCCTTTATCAAGGTACGTCCCTTTATTCTGAGGCTATTCCCTCTGGTCCTAGACTCTCCCTCTAGTGCGGCCTACACCAACCTAAAGCCGCGGTCTCTGGTGGGGAAGAGCCGACTCTGGACTTACCTGGACTTTTACCTTGTCTGCACATCTGGACGCCCGCAGCGACAGCTGCGGAGGGTTTAGGTCCCGACAATGGGGGGAAATGGAGGAGGACTGCCCAAATGTCGTGCCTTCCACCACAGTGATGAATGCTGTGGTGGATGTTTGTGTTACATTTTTATTGTGTATTGTGTGTTCTTTATCATGGTACCGCTGCTGACAAATTCATTTCACTCCCTCGCACCACGCATTGTCCTGCTTCTCCCATTTTCCAGGTTTCTCCAGCCTTCAAATCAATCTGAAGAAGAGTCTCGACCAGAAACGTCACTTATCCATGTTCTCCAGAGATGCTGCCTGACCTGCTGAGTTACTCCAGTAATTTGTGCCCTTTTGTGCATTAACCAGCATCTGAAGTTCTTTATTTCTATTTCCTATAACTATAGTTGGGCACAAAGTCAATCACAATGCTTCATCCTTGATTGCATAGAGGAAAAATTGCTGCTGGCAAATTCATTTCACTTGCACATAATGTGACGAATAAAACCGTATTGTATTGTAGTGGAAACATTCTCTCCATATCCACTCTATCTAGGCTTTTCACTATTCAGTAAGTTTCAATGAGATGACCCTCATCTTTCTCACAAGCTAAAGTTGTAATCCCGATCTCCCAATCTACCTAATTGCAGATCATTTTATCTGTGTTCTTTCTTCAGTTGTAACATTATATTCTGCATTCTGTTTCCTCTCTTTGCACTACTGATGTACTCATATTCTGTTTTGATTGTAATCATGTATGCATGTATATTTTTTAATCTGGGTAGGGGCGCTGCACTGGCAGCAGCCTCTACCTACAGCCTGTCTGTTATTTCTATCTTTTTTTTTATTTTTAGTTAGTCTAAAGTCTTGTGTTGGGGGAAACTTTTACTTTTCTATGTGGGGGAGGGGGGCAGGGTAAGGGGGAAACCGTTTCCCAGTCTCTTCCTGGCGGGGACGCGACTATTTCTCCGAGTCGTGTCCTCGCCCCCCACCTCGCGGCCTACCAGCTGGATCGGAGCGGCCTTTCCTGCCGGGGACCGGGAACCGGACCAGGGCTGCTACAGCGGCGGCGCAGCGCTGGAGTCATCGCGGAGCGGGCGATGCCTACCTGGGTCGCCGTTTGGAGCTCCGAAGCGTTGAGCCGTTGCTCCAACATCGTGGAGCTCTGGTGCTGAGAGCTTCCAACGCGGGCGGCGCTGACCGTCATCGTGGAGTCCTGGGGCGCCTTGCAGAGGGTCGCCAGCAGCAGTATCCACCCGGCGCGGCCTGCGGACTTTGGAAGCCGCCGACTCCGGTAGGAGGGGGCCGACTCTGGTGTCCACCCCACTGAGGATGTCCCGCAGCCCCGACGTCGGACTTACAACACCCCGGCGAGCGGTCCTGGACATCGGGCCGCCCGTAGCGGCAACTGCGGAGGGCACAGGGAGGCCCTGACCATGGGGAACAATGGAGGAAGAGACTGACTTTGGTGCCTTCCCACACAGCGGGAAACTTTGATTCTGCTGTGTGGGGATGTTTTATGTCAAACCCTATAGTGTGTTGTGTCCCTTATTTTTATTGTATGGCTGTATGGGAATTTCATTTCACTGTGTCATCTGGCACATGTGATGAATAAATCTATCTTGTATCTTGTATCTTGTATCTTGTATCTTGTATGCAAAACAAAGCTCTTACTGTAAATCTCAGTATACATGACAATAATTTGTGGCAGCACAGTGGTGCAGCTGGTGGAGCTGTTGCCTCACAACGCCAGAGACCTGGGTTTGATCCTGACCTATATGCTGTCTGATGAGTTTGCATGTACTCTCTGTGACCACGTGGGTTTCCTCCAGGTGCTCTGGTTTCCTCCATCATCCCATAAACGTGCAGGTTAGTTGGTTAATTGGTCTCCGTAAATTATCCCTCGTGTGTAGGGAGTAGGTGCGAAAGTAGGGTAACATGGAACTAGCTTGAACAGGTAATCAATGGTCAGCATAGACTCAGTGGGCTGAAGGGCCTGTTTTCATGTTGTGCCTTTCAATCAATTGCAATCAATTAAACCCAAAACAGAAGAGCCAGTCTCCCAATCAAACAAGATGTTTACCAGGAATAAAGAAACAAAGGATTAAATCAAGGTGAATTCAAGTGATATTATCTCATGGTTTAAGACCATGATTTTCTCAGATGACTGGAATCCACTTCCTCCACGGTGAAGGAAGGCGTCAGTACAGTTAATTTCTCATGTCTGACACCTCAGTCTTCTTTTCATCTTCAGCCTTTGTCCACCCATTTGCCAATCAAACTCAGTCATCTGTGTCCACCTATCACACACCAGGATTTGTCGTACCCCCACCTCTTTTCCAACTTTCTCCCCTTTACTACAATCAGTCTGGAGAAGGATGTGTAGACAGGAACTGCAGACTCTGGTCTATGCCGAAGATAGACGCAAAATGCTGGAGTAAATCAACGAGTCCGGCAATATCTCTGGAGAGAAGGAATGGGTGAAGTTTCAGGTCGAGACCCTTCTTCAGGCTGCTTCAGGTCTGAAGAAGGGTGTCGATTCAAAACGTGTCCCATTCCTTCGCGCCACTTACTCTGGACTGAATTACTCCAGCATTTTGTGTTTATCTTCAGTCTGAAGAAGGACCCCACCCACAATGTCACCTTTCCATGTCTTCCAGAGATGCAGCGTGATCTGCTGAGTTGCTCCAACACAGCGCGTTTTCTTTTAGGGAACCAGCATCTGCAGTTACTTGCGTCTTAATTTTTCATGTCTCTTTGTGGCTTATTTTACAGTGGCAATTCCAATTGTCTGCTGGTGTGTAAAGTCCCTTCTCTCTTCACTGAGCACTGGCAGTATAGGGTATCATTCCTTCTTCCTTGTGCCTGCTATGGAGCATTAATTATAATTTTACTTCGGAGTCACGTGAGTGACTACGTGAAGAACCCGCTCAGTGCGCAGGCGCGGCATTATGCCAGCAGTGCAACAGCGGCAGCGGGAGTTAGGCTCTCCCGCAACAGAATGAAAAGGACCGTCAGGTGAGTACCCTGAGGTCGGGTTTCTTTTACAGGGGAGCCCTTTTTTCTGCTTGTGTTTTACAGGCAGAGAAAAAGGCTCTGGAACAAAACTGTCCCCCGTTCGAGGAGGAACGGTTTCCGTCGGGGAAGGGGAGCAGCAACAGGCGGTAGGAGCGACCCGGTGTTCCTCTAATTCCCCGACACCGTGCCGAGGCCAGCCCGATAGCGGGCTGGATGTACAGCCACCCGAAGAGGCATCCGGCAGGTGTTCCCGATTTGGGACGGGACGTCTCTCCACCCGCACGGGGGGAGAGAGAGCCGCCTGAGCCGCTGGAGCGGCTCTCGGTGCAGGTGCCTGCGAGACGCGCTGCTAGAGGGGCGCTCTCGCTACTACAAGGCACAAAAGCTCCAGAAGAAGGCGGTAGGAACATTTACCGGGCGCTCCGCTATCCCCACACCGCGCCGAGGCCAGTCCCGCTAGTGCCTGAGCTGCGGGCTGGATGTTCAGCCATCCGAAGAGGCATCCGGCCGGTGGCTTCCGACTTGTCGGAGGGGACGTCTCTCCACCCGCATGGGAGAGAGACAGCCGCCTGAGCCGCTGGAGCGGCTCCTGGAGCAGGAGCTCCTGCGAGACACGCTACGTGAGGGGCAGTCTCACTGGAGGGTTCAGGCATACCTTCCACAGTGCCTAGGCACTACCCATCGCTTCCTCCTTAGTGTGGTTAGCTTTGGGGTGACCAGTGGCTGGGCTGGTCATAAAGAGGGGTCACTGGCTGAACAATATCGGGAGTATGCTTGAGGTACAGGATCAGGAAGAGCTGCTGGGTGTGGCCGCTATGTGGCTCCACCACTAGCGAGATGGCTTTTCAGTTTCAACTGATGGCCAGCTTACTACCTGTCTTTTCCAAAAAACCTCTCCAAGACAGGTAGCCATGAGGCGTTGGTTTTATCATGCCTCCCCTAAATTGCATTTACTCAAAGTGCCCGCCATTATTGGGGGATACATTGAGCAGCGCATTTAACCTAAATATTTTTTAAATGCATTTGGTACCCTGACGTCGGCTATCATGTCCACCTGCTCATTCCAGAAGGGCAGGGTAGTATGGCAAAACACCTGACCCTACTGTTCAACGGTATACCTCATAACTTCTCAAATGAACTCACAAACCTGCCCTCAATCTATGAAATTAACAGGACTATGAGAACGCCGACCTCACAAGCACAGATCCTGCTACCTGGCACTTACCAAACCAGTCCTAAAAAACTGGACGAAGTGTTCAAACTATTCGGCACAAGAGGGCAGAGTCTGGAATGAGCACCACACTAAACCAGACAGCAGTACCTCTACGTGTCCACCAGGGGCGTCTACCTCATAGTACTGGTGAAAGCTCGGGGCCTGCATGCCAAACCCGTAGCATTTTAGGCCACGGCCCAGAGCAAGCCCCAGGGAAAATGCGCCACCCCCCAACAAACATCGTCTCTACAAGAACAAGGAACCAGAAACCGAAGAAAACAACAATGAAGACAGATAAGTATGGTTCCTACCATCACATAAAGGTTAAGGGTTGTACTAACAAGGGGTGGGTGAATCACGCCTGGTTAGGAAGCTATCACTCTTGGTAGTTATATACCAAAAAATAAATACAAGGGGAATAGAATTAATATCTTGCCACCAATTCAGCAATCACCCCAAGGGGTCTACCCTCCCACGATGGTGAATGTCGCACCATCGTTGATAAACCACTTGAGTATTTCACCAGGTATACCCAATGGGATTTGTAACTACTACCATGGATCCAAGGATACTTTATGGTAGACATCGACCTTGAAGATGCACACTATTCAGTACCTTCTCATATAAGTTTCGGATATACCGCAATTACCTGGATGGAGTAACCATGATGAGCGTTGCGGCATTTAAGTCAAAGTTATCCAGAATCAACTAGCCCTGACACTTAGAAACATTCCGTCATGGCATGTCTATATATTAACGACAAACTATCCTTGGATACAGCTTTAGCTGCATCGCTTCTCGGCCTTTTGGCTAAGATCAAGTGTAGTATCTGTTCTTATCAGTTTAATAATCTGATACGTCCCTTATCTAGGGACCATATATTAAATTGAATTTTGGAACAGGGAGATGGAATAGGGGCTTGCTCCGTCCACTCCACGCATCGACCCAGTATTGCAGTGCCTCTGGGAACGGTGCACAAAATATATATCCAGATATTTACGTTGACCATCCACAACTTTGTTATCTGGTATTCATTAAGACTATCAGTCATGGTGCATTAACCACCAATCAACTACGTGGCAAAGTAATTGGGATATAGCAGCATTACCAGCTACTGAACTTTGTACCTTTCCTATGAGCTGAGATACTAGTGTTCAAAACTATCTCCATACCTGTAATATGGGGGCAAATGGATTAATCTGTAGTGCTATCATGGAATTTATCGGCATGAAGGATTATGGTTGTACACTTCCACCTGTTTTGAGTAACATCTTATGTGTCCTGATGTGTTACTGAGCTTGTAATACTTAATGCCAATATGAATTGACTTAAACATGTTATATATTAACTTACTTAATTCTAGTGAAGCATTTGCTCAGTAATCCACCAAATTTGCATGTTCGTTTATAAGATAACAACATCACAGTGGTGGCATATACCAAACCACTTGGGCGGAGAACATCGATATTAGGTGACAATTTATTAACAATTGGAAACCGTATGTCGTCAAACATGTTTGAACATCAGTAACTCACCTATCAGGTGAGCTAAATACTGTAAACATACATTTAAACCAAAAATATTTGCTGAAATTACTAAGCAATATGGACACCAGATATCGATTCCTTATATCCAATTAAATCACCACGTACTAACTTACGTCACATGAAACCAATCTCAAGGCAGCGGCAATGGAGACATTCCCGTGTATTGAGGGGTGGGGGGAACCTAATCTCTATGTTTCCTTTCCTTCTACCTCTTCAATAGGTACTACGGCTTCATCAGTCGGGTACAACGCAAATTACAGTGGACCAAGTCCACAAGCATGGTTCCCAGTGATCCTCGACATGGTCATTAAAAGAATTGCAGAATTGGGAAGACCATTGCTGTGCTTGAATCAGCAGCACTATCAACCTGATGACAGCATTCCGTCGCATATCCTAGGGAACATACCTGAGGAGCATCAAGAAATGGTACACTGTTTTCCAAAACAGGAATTACACATTCAACTATAACAAAAACTGTACTGGAGCTCCTGGCAGGTCTTCACCACAATGAAGGACATGTTCTGTCAGCCTACTCAACTTGGGTACCGCTCACTGGTGATCAGATACAGGAGAGGTATATCAATCCATTCCCCAGAAATAGGTACACCCAAATTGGGATGTCAGTGAAATCCTGACATACCTTAGGGGATGATCACCAGCCAGGTCACTCACCCTGGAACAGCCTACCCTGAAGATGGACATGCTGGTGGCCTTACATCAACACAAAGAGCCAGCTCTCCCATCTACTGCGATGGGACAACATGGTTATAACACCAGATAGTGTCACATGCCCATTCAAGGGTTGGCCAAACAGAACAGACCAGGAACATCAGGTCCAGTCATGAAATTCCGGGCATACCCACCTGAACCACGTTTTATGTGTCATGACCCATTTAGAGATCGACACAATAAGGAATACCGAGGGAGAGGAAAAAGCCTTATGGGTCAGCCACAGGAAACCTCATGGTCGGGTGACGAGCTAAACTATCTCTAGTGGCTCAAGCAGGTACTGGGAGTTGCTGGAGTAAATACTAACGTGTATAAAATCTTATTCCACCAGGACAGCTTCCACGTCAGTAACTAAGAGGATGGACGAGCCTATGGACCACATCCTGGCTACTGCAGGGTGGTCATAGGGAATATACGTTCCAAACTTTTATAACAAACCACTGACAGAACCTGTATCGTTTGCAGAAAAAGAATCTGCAAAAAATATATAATTTAAGCCCGGGGGAGCAATTGGTCTTGTTGTTGTTAATAACACCATTATTGTTTTTACAAACAGATTCATGGTTGATTACGATAACATACTTCCTCCCTCGAATAACTTCGGCAGCGAGTGAAGTATGAACTGTTACACGGTTTGAAATCACAGAGCTTTGAAGTCTTCACGTAGTCACTCACGTGACTCCGAAGTAAAATAGTAAGATTAAACGAGAACTTACCAGTTTGAAGTTTGATCTGTATTTTATGAGGAGTTACGATGAGGGATTACGTGCCCTCCGCTCCCACCCTCATTATATGGATCAAACTAATAAATTGATGTCTCCTTATCTTTACTATGTTTACTTCAAATAACTGTGTCTATCTGTGATTCCACACCGCTGCTTGGAAGTATGCCGCGCCTGCGCACTGAGCGGGTTCTTCACGTAATCCCTCATCGTAACTCCTCATAAAATACAGATCAAACTTCAAACTGGTAAGTTCTCGTTTAATCTTACTGTTATACATTCAGGTAGGTAAACCAGATAGTTGCAGCACAAGTAATGGCATCTGTAAAGAGAATAATCAAAAACAGGAAGAGGAGAAAATAATACTTCTGATTCAAAGATGTTTTAAACAAGAATAGCTTTGTGTATAGCAACGCTTTAAATAAGTACAAACACTTTTGTTTGGTTTGTAACATGATCTGTGTTTATTTAAATTTCAAGGCTGTATGTAGGCCATGACAATGTGTTCTTGTTCAATCAGTGAGTCATTGCTGAACAAGGTTAAAAGAGAATTAAACCCTTTGTATCTAAAGAGGCAGTAGCAGGAAGAGACTTCCAGCTTTCATAACCACAGGTCGGAAGGATGGCAGACAGCCCAGGGACTGAAATGTTGGCCCACGGCGACAATAATAGTCATAAGACGTACCAGTCAAATGATGAGAAGTACATATTGCCAACCTGGTATTCTGACAAATAAAGTGGACAATATATCCTTTATTGGACCCGGTCAGAAACTGGCTCAGGTGGTTGAAGTCTAGCTGCAGTGATTCACCTTGTACCAGGAGAACTTTTACAAAACAAAATGAAGTAGCTTTGCCTTTGATTTAACAAGTCTGATAACTTATTTATTACACACAATGTCTAGTTTTTCTCTTTGTGGAATGTTTAATTGGCTTAGAATATGGGTGTGGATACTGGCATGGATGAAGGTTTGAAGGAACAGAAGACAACTCCAACATACAACTCCTTTGTTTAATGGCTGCAATTAGCTGTTTGCATGTAATGTTTCAGTAAAGTAAGCCAGCAGTTCCACTTTTTGAATTCCGGTAATATCTTAACCTACATCCAAACTGATAAAACTATACACACACAATTATAAGGATCTTCCTGAACCCAAGGGGAGAACACAACAGTGGATATGGGACATCTTAAAAACCTATCAGAGCCAACATCGAACATCCAACAGAACTATGAACTTGTAACAACAGGTCCTCCGTGCTCAGAACTGCACTCTTAATGAATACTGAAAAAGAGCTTAATGAGAATTCATTGAAGTTGATTTCCATATTTTGGAGGCATTAAGTCTGAGATATTTATGAGTGGAACTGGGGTAGTCTTAACATTGGGTGCAGATGAGGGTAAGGATGACCCTAAGTGTCAGCAACATGGGAGGAAACTGGAGCTCCTGAAGAAAACCCACACGCACACAAGGAGAATGTACAAGCTCCGTACAGACAGCACCCGTAGTCAGGATCGATCCCAGATCTCAGGTGCTGTAAAGCAGCAACTCTACCGCTGTACAGGTACAAGTGGTAAGTAAAAGGCTGGTAGGGGACATATATATATATATGTGTTTGGGTAGGGTGGGGAGGTCACAGCTCCATAGAAATGCATGCGGCTGTAATTGTTCAGTTTTTTTAATTTAGTTTAGAGATACAGAGTGGAAACAGGCCCTTCAGCCCACCGAGTCTGCGCCGACCAACAATCCCCGCACATTAACACTATCCTACATACACTAGGGATGATTTACATTTATACCAATCCAATTATCCTACAAACCTGTATGTCTTTGGTGTGTGGGAAGAATCCGAAGATCTCGGTAAAACCCAGGCAGTCACGGGGAGAACGTACAAACTCCGTACAGAGAGCACTTGTATTTGGGATCAAATATGAGACTCTGGCGCTGTAAAAGCTGTAAGGCAGCAACTCTACCGCTGCGCCACCATGCCACACATTGATTAGATACCTGCCTGTATCAACAATGATGTTATCCCAATCAAGATGAGTGGGCATCCCACTTTGTATCTTTAGTTTGTCTCCCGCTGAGCACAGCAATACCTGCGCTAATGTGGCAATTGCTTAACTGGGTAACTAGTAAACAGCATCGGATTCTCACAGACCTGCCACAACCTCTCACCCTGTAATGGTCCAACGGGATCCTCCAATAAGAACCACCTCATTCCATCTCCACCCACTTTCCACTTTCCGCAGATATCATTCCTTCTGCAATCCCTGGTTAACTCTTCCCTTCCCATCCAAACCACCCCCTCCCCAGGTACTTTCCCCTGCAACCGCAGGAGATGCAAATCCTGTCCCTCTACCTCCTCCCTCAACTCTGTCCAAGGACCCCGACAGTCTTTTCATGCGAGACAGAGGTTCACTTGCTCCTCCTCCAACCTCATCTACTCTACCCGTTGTTGCAGGTCGGCGAGACCAAACACAGGCTCGGTGATCATTTTGCTGAACACCTCCGTTCAGTCCGCCTAAACCTACCCGGTTGCTAAACACTTTAACTCCCCCTCCCATTCCCACACTGACCGTTCTGTCCTAGGCCTCCTCCATTGCCAGAGTGAGGCCTGGCACAAATTGGAGGAACAGCACCTCATATTTTGCTTGGGCAGCTTACACCCTGTCAGTATGAACATAGAATTCTCTAACTTCAAGTAACCCTTGCTTTCCCTTTCTCTCCATCCCTCCCCTTCTCAGTTCTCCAACCAGTCTGAATGTCCCCGATTACATTTTATCTGTTTGCTTTGTTGTCACCTTCTCCTAGCTAACAATGATCTATTTTACATTATCCTTGATCTTATCCCTTTTGATGTCTAATTTTCACACCTTACACTTCCCTACCTTTGTGTATCCCTCTCCCCTGACTCTCAGTCTGAAAAAGGGTCTCGACCTGAAACATCACCCATTTCTTCTATCCAGAGATGCTGCCTGGCCCCCTGAGTTACTCCAGCAATTTGCTTCTATCATCGGTCCAAGTTCCGTGACCTTCTTTGAACCCCCTTGTAGATTGAAGGGATGACTAAAAGGAGATAAATTTGTCTGATGGCATCGGTGTAAAATCTAACAAATGACGTCCGTCAGCTCCACAATTAATCCATGCAACAAATGCATGTATCGTGAAGTAATTAGCATGTCGAAGCTACCTTTAGAATATAGACTTGAGCAATACAGCGCGGAAAAAGGCCCTTCAGCCCATCGACTCTGCGCCCACCAGCTGACCGTACACTATCACTGTCCTACACATTATGAACAATTTTACTCATTTACCAAAGGCAATTAAACTGCAAAACCGTACATGTTTGGAGTGTGGGAGGAAACAGGAACACCCAAAGAAAACTCATGTAGTCTCAGGCAGAATGTAGACCCTCCATGCAGAAAGCACCCATAGTCAGGATCAAACCCGGGTATCTGGCGCTGTAAAATAGCGACTGTACTGCTGCGCCACTGTGCTATCCTTCAGCTATCTGGGCATCTTGAGATTCATGCTTCAGTACCCATTATCTAGGAGCGCATGAACAACTGGGATTTTCCATGCTCTGTACAACACTGTTCAGCAGCAAGGAAAAATGAATAATGTACTATGCATATAACTACAACATTTATTTCCCGGTTCCTGGTTGATATGATTCTACATGTCCATTAATGTGAACGCTCCATAAATGTCCGTACAGCCTGTCCAACCCCCAACCACTGCCAGGCCTTTTAGCTTTTAGCGTTTAGAGATACAGCATGGGAACAGGACCTTCGGCCCACCGAATCTGCGCCGACCAGCGATTACCCATATCCTCCACACTAGGGACAATTTTACGGATGGTCAATTAACCTAAAAAATTTGCACGTCTTTGGAATATGGGAGGAAACCGGAGCACCCGGAGAAAAACCCACACAGTCACAGAGAGAAGGTACAAACTCCATACAGAATTGCCTCTGCCCAGACAAGGGGTGTGTTTTAGAGCCTTGGTAGCTTGCCACTACCAATAAAGATTTATTTATATTTCATATTTCTTTCACTAATGGAGAGTCAGTCTGACTGTGCGTTCGTGTTGTGTCTATGAACAATCACCCAGGGCTGGAGGTGTCCCATTCCCTGTCTCTAATAGTCAGGGACAATGGGATGCCACCAAATTTCAATATTTTACCGTCTGCACTTGTGCACTGTGCGAATAGTGAATACAATACAATACAATACAATTCAATTTATTGTCATTTGGACCCCTTGAGGTCCAAACGAAATGCCGTTTCTGCAGCCATACATTACAAACAAATAGACCCAAGACACAACATAATTTACATAAACATCCATCACATTGCTGTGATGGAAGGCCATAAAAACTTCTCTCTCCACTGCACTCTCCCCCCCCCCGATGTCAGAGTCAAAGTCAAAGTCCCCGGCGGGCGATGGCGAATTGTCCCGTGGCCATTAAAGCCACGCCGGGTGATGCAAGGTCGCGCACCGGGTCTTGGTGTTAGAGCCCCCGGCGCGCGCTCGCAGAGACCCGCCGCCATTCCAAGCCGCGCGGGGCAATGGTGTAAGTCCCCGCTCCAGGTGCTCTTCAACCCCGCAACTCGGGCGGGAGAAGTCGCCGCTGCGGAAGCCCCGAAAAGCGGTCTCCCCCCAGGGACCCGCGGGCTCCCGGTGTCACTGTCCGCCAAACCCGCAGTTGCAGCCACCGAATCTCCGGGGGTCGGGTCGCAGCAGCGTCCACCACAGCTCCACCCGCTCTGGACTCGGCCAGCTCCGCGACGGTGAGGTGAGTAGTCGGCACCACAGCCCCCGGTCTTCCTGTTGGAGGCCGCTCCTCGTTGCAGCCCCAACGACAACGGAGACCCGACAAAGAAAAGGTCGGGTCTCCCGTGCAGGGAGAGATTTAAAAGTTACCCCCTCCCCCCCCCACACCACCCCCCCCCCCCCACACACATACCCCAACAAAAATAACAAAAACTACATAAAAACATAGACATAAAATAATAAAAACGCAGACGGACTGCAGAGGCCGCTGCTGACGAGAGTCGCGCCGCCCACCGAAGTCCCAGTTATTGACTTTGCCTACTCCCTAGGGATCTCCTGCTATCGATAAACAGCATGACAACAATGGAAATTATTTGTTTGTCAAATCAACCAACCAAAACAGCATTGAGACACAGAAGTCACATTGGTAGATGGAGAGAAACATGTGGCTTTATTGACAGGCTTCGAAGGAGAGCAATGGATACAGTGGCAATGCTGGTACAACTCCAGTGACATAACGGTTTACAAGAATGATCACAAGGTTAAAATATGATGAGCGTTTGACGGCACTGGGCCTATATTCACTGGAGGTTAGAAGAATGAGGGGGAACCTCATTGAAACAGAATAGAGAAAGGCTTGGAAAGAGTGGATGTGGAGAGGATGTTTCCACTACTCAGTGGGAGAATCTTTGACTAGACATCATAGCCTCAGAATTAAAGGTTGTTCTATTAGGATGGAGATGATGAGGAATTTCTTCAGTTAGAGGCTGGTGAATCTGTGGAATTCTTTGCCACAGGCTGTGGAGGCAAAGTCAGTGCATATCTTTGAGGCAGAGATAGATAGGTTCTTGAATAGTGCGGGTTTCAGAGGTTATGGGAAGATGGCAGGAGAATGGAGTTAGGATCTGCCATGATTGAATGGTGGAGTAGACTTTATGGGTTGAATGGCCTAATTCTACTACTTTCACTTATGATCATGACCACATGATAAAATCCTGACTTCTGGTGCCACCTGTGTGGAGTTTGCAAGTTATCTTTGTGGCTGAGTAAGTTTGCTCTGGGTGCTCCGGTTTCATCCCACATTCCAATGATATCTGGGTGGGTAGGTTAATTAGCAGCTGCAAATTGTCCCTCATTGTTAGCTATGTGTTTGTAATCTGGGAAGATTCAGTGAACCGTGGGGAGAATAAAATGGGGTTTAGTGAGACAAAGGACCTGGTTTGGTTCTGTGTGTCTACGACTGGTGCAATATAATTGAAAGTGTAAATTCTTGATTTGGTTAAGTCATTAAACAGTCATGTATACCGAGTCCAACAAACCACATGTGCTCCAGTGGCTGAACTCTCATCCTCGTTTTCCTTGTACCAACTAGAAAGCGGTCCTGAGCTGCCATCCACCTCATTGGAGACCCCCAGACAATCTTTAATCTGACTTTATCTTGCACAAAACATTATTCCTATTATCCCGTATCTGTACATTGTGGACGGCTTGATCGTAATCATGCATAGTCTTTCCGCCGACATGATAACATGCAACATAAATGCTTTTCACTGTACCTCAGTACACGTGACAATTAACTAAACTAAACTAAACTTGTAGTGACAACTGGCCCCCCATCCATCCTCTGATAAATCGCTGCATGCAGCAGCACTTCATCGAGTGCCTGTTAAAACCACTGAACATTCACTTTAAATGTGGACCTTCTGCACCTCCCTTCCTTCCATATTCCATCATTGGAAAGGCCCTTGAGTACTGGAAATAAGACTGCATTGAGTCTGTCTGTGCCATGCCTATGACATTTACTCAAGGCCAAACCACATACTATAATTATAATGAGGCACCTGCGTAATGATCCCACTGGTTAGCTTGCTGAAACTCCTGAACAGTTTCCCATGTATTGCCAGATCCCCTCGGGCAAACTTTGAATTACTACCATGGCCAAGGAATCACACAGGACAGAAACATTTCTATTTAAAAAAAAAACATTCTTATTAGTCCCACTCCTCTGCTCTTTTTCCATGACTTATTGCAAACAAAACAGACATTTAGTTACTCAATTTTACAAGGCTTAAGTTAAATTCTCCTATTTTGTGGAGCACCCAAGTTTGGAGGAAAATGGGCGTTGCAAGGCCAACATTGCGACAAGTGCTAAAGAACTCAATGAATGATTACACACGGAACAGAGCTTTCACCCACTTTGGTGAAGATGTGGCAGCAGAACAGGAGAATGCCAAAATAAATCTTTATCAAGTTGTTAACCACCTAGAACCTCCAAATATATTCTGTTTCCCTAAAATTGAATTGACTCATTTTCCTTTTGTGCATGAGAATTTATCACCATTTCTCATTGCCTCCTATTTACTGATCTATTAAGATTCATGATGACATTTTTTGAGATTTTATTTTTTTGAATCTGCACTATTAATTTTGCAAAAGGGCAGCTGTAAATAAACAAGTTTAATGTCAGCAGCACAAACCTCCAAAAACCTATCCATTCTTACCGCTGTCTGTTTTGAATATGCTGTTCTCAATCTTCACTTGCAATCATGAGGAAACATTACGGCATTTGTTTTTTTTTCAAAAAGAGCTTTTAAAAGGAAACCAATGCAGTCTCCTGCAGCTGGACAATCCAGTCTAAAAATTATTTGCTAAAGGGATTCTTGGCAAACTAATAATTAAAGGTGGGGCTCTTAAATAATAATTAGGGTGGCACAGTGGTAGAATGGCTGCCTTTCACTGAAAAAGATCTAGGTTCTAATGTTCTAATAGATCTAATGTTTAATGTTTTATGTGTCATTCTTAATTGTTACTGGATGTCGTGTTACTTACGAGCGGAGACCAAGGCAAATTCCTTGTATATGTACATATTTGGCCAATAAACCTATTCATTCATTCATTTATTCATTCAGTCATTCATTCAATCCTGATGACGGTGCAGTCTGTACAGAGTTTGTACATTCTCCTTGTGACCGTGTGGGGTGGGGGGTTTGGGTGCTCTGGCTTCCTCCCACACTCTAAGGGTGCGCAGGTTGGTAGGCTAACTGGCTTCTGTAAGTTTTAAATTGTCCCTTGTGTGTAGGATAGTGCTAGTGTATGGGGTGATTGCTCGTCGGCGCGGACTCGGTGGCCTGAAGGGCCTTTTTCCATGCCGTACCGCGACAGTCTAAAGTGAAAAGTGCACGGGACTAACCTGGTTTAGCAAGGTTCCAGCAGCCATTACTGTTAGATTCAACACATAAGTAGAAATTGTATTCAGCTTATAAAATGTGCATGACTCATACCCCAGGCAACAGGTCCTTCATTCAGTTTTTTTTGTCAGAGTTTACTCTTTTAATGATTTATAGCTGCTATTGTTGCCAAATGTACTCTTGAAGCTATCTAGGTCACCTCTATTAATTCATTATGTCATTTTCCTCACTTGCTGCAAAGCCACATTGAGGAAGATCTCATGTTCATACTGGGTCCATTCAATGTTTCAGAAACATTTGAGTATCATTCATACTTGTACATTGGTTGGCTACTCCATTTAACAGCAAAATGACATCTCATGGAACTGGACGGTCCTGGATTTCAATGCTATTTCTTATGGATTTTAAATGACAGGTAAAAATAAACATTTTTCTTGGTTTCTCTTGTAAGTTAGTGAACCTAGAAGTTGTACGTAGGCCGTGTTTGGGTTGATGCATGCCAGGCAGAACCTCAGAATAATATCCCAAGATAAGCAGTGTTTAGATGTTGACGCACGGAACTGCTTATGTTGGTTTGTAAAAAAATGACACAAAGTGCTGGAGTAACTCAACGGATCCGGCAACCTCTCCGGAGAACATGGATAGGGGACATTTCAGGTCGGCTGGCATATGTTGCTGGCAGTTGTTCTTGCCATTTGCAACAAATTCAAAGGAAATAAATAAGTTCTATCATCAGCTCAAGTATATCTGCCCTATCATCCTAAAGTGATGACAAACTGTGAAATCACCTCATTATTTGCCTAACTCTCCAAATATTATTTCAGAATTGAAATATATACCTTTTTAATAGCTATCCTGGTGCTATTGAATTCCAATAAGAAAGATCTTGTTCTGGATTTGAAGCAATGCTCCAAGCACTATAACCCCAATATCAAGGGCAGAGGAAAGTAGTTAAGGTATTGAGCTGATCTTGTCTAACGAATGATTTTTCTAGACATAGATTTAAATTGTTTTCTGTGAAATAACACTGAAGCTATTGTTCACCTGTTCTCTGAATGTGTCTTTGTTGGAAATGTTGGCATGATTTCATTTGTTATATAAATGTGAGTCTCGGTTGAGCAATTAACATTGTTCTGAAAGATATTCCGTTCCACTGGGATTTGGCAGTTAAAACATGCAATTATATCTTGAATGGGTTTGTCATTTATGCTGAATTTTATGTATAATACATATATTTTTAAACCTTGAACAAGTGAGAAGTAAATTCTTATTTCTGAGTTGCTCATTAAAAAAAAACCACACTGGAGTCCCTAATGTGATGAACCCACACTGTTTCAGCTAAATGCACCAATTTAAGCATAAAAAGTCTGACACAATATAGATGCTAGAGAACTAAAAATAAGCAGGAAGTGTTGAACGTGTTGGTCAGGCAGCATATGTGAAAAGGGAAACGTGCTGGAGTAACTCAACGGGTCAGGCAGCATCTCTGGAGAACATGGATAGGTGACATTTCAGATCAGGACCTTTCTTCAGACTGATCGGTCGGAAGAAGGATCTTGACCCAAAATGTCATTTATCCATGTTTTCCAGAGATGCTGCCTGACCCGCTGAGTTACTCCAGCACTTTGTATCTTTTCTTTTATAAACCAGCTTCCACTGTGGCTGCATCCAAGGACCTAAGCAATCGTTCCAGGTGCGACAGAGGTTTACCTGCAACCTCATCTGTTGCATCCGCTGCTCTAGATGTCAGCAGATCTATATCGGTGAGACCAAGCGGAGGTTGGGCGATCGTTTCGCCGAACACCTCCGCTCGGTCCGCAGGAACCTACCTGACCTCCCGGTGGCTCAGCACTTCAACTCCCCCTCCCACTCTGTATCTGACCTCTCTGTCCTGGGTCTCCTCCATGGCCAGAGCGAGCAACACTGGAAATTGGAGGAACAGCACCTCAAATTCCGCTTGGGGAGTCTGCATCCTGGGGGCATGAACATTGAATTCTCCCAATTTTGTTAGTCCTTGCTGTCTCCTCCCCTTCCTCAGCCCTCCTGCTGTCTCCTCCCATCCCCCAGCCTTCGGGCTCCTCCTCCTTTTTCCTTTCTTCTCCCCGCCCCCCCACCCCCGATCTGTCTGAAGAAGGGTTTCGGCCCGAAACGTTGCCTTTTTCCTTCGCTCCATAGATTCTGCTGCACCTGCTGAGTTTCTCCAGCTTTTTTGTGTACCTTCTTTGAAAAGGGAAACAGTTTTATTAATTCAACATTTTGAAACATTTCCATCTACCAAATTTTGAGTGACTGCCGTTGATGCATAATCTTACTTCAGGTATTAGCTGTTTGCCCAGCAGTTGTGAATAGTTCTTTTTAATTAATTGGAGTAATTATAGAGTATATGTTAGTCCTGACAATACAGCAAAGCAAGCACTGCTCTTCGCCCAGGTCGCTGGATGCATCTTGCTGTTTGCTCGTGATAAGTTTTGCAAGCTTTCATCTGCTGTCCTGCAGCACTTAGTCAAGCTGATCACAGTGACATTTCTCCTTCCCAGCAGGTAACCACTAAGCAAATCTGACAACAAACATGGGCTTTGAGATCACATGCGCAATAAAGCTATCTGTTATGGGCCTGTTCCAATTAGGCAATTTTTTAGGCGACTGCCAGCGACTAGGACAATGGAATTCACCAAAGTCAACACCGGTGACAACCTACGTTAACCTGGTGACAACCTACGACAGCACCTATGACAACCTACGACAACCCAAATTGTCGCCACTGTTGCCGAAATTATTTCAACATGTTGAAAATTGAGGTGGGCAAGGAGTCCATTATTGCTGATTGTCCGCTATGTAATTGAAACAAAGAACTGTAGATGATGGTTAATACAGAAAAAAAGGACACAAAGTGTTACAGTAACTAATCGGGTCAGGCGGAATGTCTGGCGAGCATGGATAGGTAACTTTGGGACCCTTCTTCAGATTGATTCAGTCTGCTGAATCACTCCAGTACTTTGTGTCATTTCCATCATAAAACTAGTCGCTGGGCTGCACCATTGACCCACCACATGGTCCGTTGGCGCCGCTGTTGTTGCAGCTCACATTGTAGCCCCTGGAGGCAGCATTTTCCGCAGGCTGCCGCTGCTGCCATCAACAGGACGTGCCCAGTCACTGTGGGGCTCCCTCCCCTCTCATAAATTGCTGTTTCTTTTCCTGTCAGCCATCACTATGTCTTTTTATTCAGAACCATTCAATAATTATGGAGAGATAGTCGAATGGATAGCAAATTGGCTCCATGGAAGGAAGCAGAGGGTGATGGTGGAAGGTTGCGTCTCAGACTGGAGGCCTGTGACTAGTGTTGTCCTCAAGGTTCGGTGCTGGGCCCGTTACTGTTTGTCATCTACATCAATGATTTGGATGAGAACATACATGGCAAGATTAGCAAGTTTGCTGATGATACACAAGTTTGTGGTTTTGCAGATAGTGAAGATGGTTGTGAAAGATTGCAGCAGGATCTTGATGAATTGGCCAGGTGGGCTAAGGAATGGTTGACGGAATGTAATACAGAGAAGTGTGAAGTGTTGCATTTTTGGGATATCGAACAAGGGCAGGACCTACACAGTGAATGGTAGGCCTCTGGGGAGTGTTGTGGAGCAGAGGGATCTTTAGAGTACAGGTGCATGATTCCTTGAAGGTCGAGTCGCAGGTTGATAAGGTGGTCAAAAAGGCTTTTGGCACTGTGCCCTTCATTAGTCAGAGTATTAAGTATAGAAGTTAGGAGGTCATGTTGCAGTTGTATAAGACGTTGGTGATTCCACATTTTGAATATTGTGTTCTGTTCTGGGCACCATGTTATATGAAAGATATTGTCAAGCTTGAAAGGGTTCAGAAAAGATTTACGAGGATGTTGCCAGGACTAGAGGGTGTGAGCTATAGGGAGAGATTGAGTAGGCTGAGTCTCTAGTCCATGGAGCGCAGGAGGATGAGGAGAGATCTTATAGAGGTATTCAAAATCATGAGAGGAATAGATTTGGTAGATGCACAGTAGTTTGCCCAGAGTAGTTGAATCGAGGACCAGAGGACATCGGTTCAAGGTGAAGAGGAAAAGATTTAATAGGAAGCCGTGGAATAACTTTGTCATACAAAAGGTGGTGGGTGTATGGAACAAGCTGTCAGAGAAGATAGTTGAGGGTGGGATTATCCCATCGTTTAAGAAACAGTTAGACAGGTACATGGATGGGACAGGTTTGGAGGGATAATTGACCAAGCGCAGGCAAATGGGACTAGCGTAGCTGGGACATTGTTGGCCAGTGTGGGCGAGTTGGGCCGAAGGGCCCGTTTCACTCTATATCACTATATCACTCTATGACTCTAATTCCACGTTCCATTTATATTAAAGAAACAGCTGGTGAGAGTGGAGGGAGCCCCACGGTGACTGAGCTCATCCTGTCGGTGGCGGTGGCCTGAAGAAAGTGCTGCCCCCGGGTGCTACAAGGAGAGCCACTACAACAGACCCTTCAACCAGACCGTGGCGGGGGTAGTGTCGGCAAACTGTGCTAGGGAGGCGGTGCCAGCCAGGGGTGGTCAGTAGGTCCGTCCACTATATCCAAAATCCATTATAAAGGGATCCGTTTAAATGAGGGTTTACTGTATGGAGTACCTTTAATGCAAAGATACAGGAGCTAAGCCACAATAGAATCATCAGTAAAGTTAATTCAATAACAAAGTTAACAACGTATTTTAGACAGGTTAGTGAATCTCCAGCTAGGAAAATTTAGTGAGAAGCACACGAGGAAATAGAAGGAATTTTGCTAGTTAACTCAGAGCTCCCGTGGATTTTGAAGCAACAGCAACAAAGAGAAGCAGGAGAAAGCCCTGATTGGCTCTAGCCTGAGTGGGAGGAGAGTTAGAAGAGAGTCAGAGGGGGAAAACAGTTTAAAACTGAGGAATTTGGTTTGTAAATTGGTAAATTATGCTATTTATCAGTCAATATAAGCAGGACGGCTCTTAGGGAGTGGCCTTGTGAGGGAAGTGCCATGTGAGAAAAGTGCGAGTCTTTGGCTCGAGAGTCTTTGGCGAGGAGGCTGAGGAGAGGAGGCCACGCAAAGAGCTGGAGAGGGAGAGACGAAAGAAAGAGATGTCAAGCAAGCTGATTCAGTGTGATGCTTGCAGTATGTCGGAGGTCAAGGACACTGCTGGTACCTCTGGCTGCTACAAATGTGAGAAGTGCATCCAGGTACAGCTCCAGAAGGACCGTATTGGGGAACTGGAGAAGCAAGTGGATGACCTCAGGTTCGTCCGAGAAACTGAGTCGTTCCTCGACAAGTCCTACAGTAAGATTGTTACACCTAAGGTACTGGAAGAGAGAAGGTGGGTGACAGTGAGAAAGGGAGGGAAACATGGAATGCAAAGGTCCCCAGGTGTTGTACCTCTTGTGAGCAGGTTCACCCACTTAGAAGCTGTCGGGACAGACGACATTATCACACTGAGCGGCGGACTGGCTTGCGAAGCAAAAAGGGCTGTTGAGCCAAAATCAAAGAGGCCAACGTCTGACAACGCCATTGTAGTTGGAGACTCTATTGTGAGAGGTATGGACAGGGGTTTCTGCAGGAACAAACGGGATTTGAGGATGGTGTGCTTCCTTCCTGGTACCAGGATCCAGGATGTCACGGACAGAGTGCAGAAAATCCTCAAGGGCGAAGGTGAACAGTCGGAAGTGGTAGTGCATGTCGGCACAAACGATGTCGGAAAGAAGGGGATGAATATTCTGCAGTGTGACTAGAGAGCTCGGAAAAATGCTGAAAAGCCGTACCTCCAGGGTTGTTATCTCCGGTTTGCTTCCAGTTCCTCGTGCTGGCGAGAGCAGGAACAGGGAGATACGGGACCTGAATGTGTGGCTGAGGAGCTGGTGCAGGGGGCAGGGATTTAGATTCTTAGATCACTGGGATCTGTTTTGGAATAAGGGGGAACTGTACAAAAGGGACGGATTGCATCTTAACAGGTGGGGGATCAGCATTCTGGCAGGCAGGTTTGCCACTGCTGCACGGGTGGTTTTAAACTGAATAAGGGGGGTGGGGTGTCAAATGGGATAGTCGGGGATGGAGTTAAAGGGAAAGAGAGAAAAGGGATGGTTAATGACCCCAGAATTAACGGAAAAGGAATCTCACAAAGGGATAGGAGAGTATGGCCAAATGTAATAGGGATCGATGTGAAAGGTGAGATGCATAAGGAATAAAAAGTATTGTATATGAATGCACGACGTATAAGAAGTAAAGTAAATGAGCTTGAGGCTCAGTTAGAGGTTGGTAGATATGACATTGTGGGGATTACTGAGACATGGCTGCAGGAGGATCGGGCCTGGGAACTTAATATTCAGGGTTATACATCCAATAGAAAGGACAGGCAGGTGGGCAGAGGGGGGTAGCTCTGCTGGTGAGGGATGGAATTCAGTCCCTTGCGAGGGAAGACATGGGGACTGACAAGGTAGAGTCACTGTGGCTTGAGTTGAGGAATTGTAAAAGCAAGAAGACACTAATTGGTGTTATCTACAGACCCCCAAATAGTAACCCGGATGTAGGGTGTAAGTTGCAGCAGGAGTTAAAACTGGCATGTAACAATGGTGATGGGGGATTTCAATATGCAGGTAGACTGGAAAAATCAGGTTGGTTCAGGACCCCAAGAAAGAGAGTTTGTAGAATGCCTCCGAGATGGATTCTTAGAGCAGCTTGTAATGGAGCCGACCAGAGAAAAGGCAATTCTGGATTTAGTGTTGTCCAATGAACCAGATATGATAAGAAAACTCGAGGTAAAGGAACCGCTTGGAGGTAGTGATCATAATATGATTAGTTTTAATCTGCAATTTGAGAAGGAGAAGGTTAAATCTGAAGTGTCAATGATGCAGTTGAACAAAGGGGACTATGAAGGCATGAGAGGGGAGCTGGCCAAGGTCAACTGGAAAGGGATCCTAGCAGGAATGACGGTGGAACAGCAATTGCAGGAATTTCTGGGCATAATCCGGAAGACACAGGATAATTTCATTCCAAAAAGGAAGAAAGATTCTAAGGGGAGTAGGAGGCAACCGTGGCTGACAAGAGAAGTTAGGGATAGAATAAAACTAAAAGAAAAGATGTATAACACAGCAAAGAGTAGCTGGAAGTCAGAGGATTGGGAAACTTTCATAGGACAACAGAAGGAAACAAAATGGGGAATACGGGCTGAAAAGATGAAATACGAAGGGAAGCTGGCCAGGAATATAAAGAAGGCCAGTAAAAGCTTCTTTAGATATGTTAAGGGAAAAAGAGTAGCAAAGTCATATGTGGGTCCCTTGAAGGCAGACACGGGTGAAATTATTATGGGCAACAAGGAAATGGCTGAAGAGTTGAATAGGTACTTCGGATCTGTCTTCACTAAGGAAGACACAAACAATCTCCCAGATGTACTGGAGGATCTAAGGGGGTAGAGGAACTGAAAGAAATTTTCATTAGGCGAGAAATAGTATTGGGTAGGCTAATGGGACTGAAGGATGATAAATCCCCTGGGCCTGATGGTCTGCATCCCAGGGTCCTCAGGGAGGTGGCTCTAGAAATAGTGGATGCATTGGTGATCATTTTCCAATGTTCAATAGATTCAGAATCAGTTCCTGTGGATTGGAGGATAGCTAATGTTATCCCACTTTTCAAGAAAGGAGCGAGAGAGAAAACGGGGAATTACAGACCAGTTAGCCTGACTTCGGTGGTGGGAAAGATGCTGGAGTCAATTATTAAAGAGGTAATAATGGGGCATTTGAATTAGAATTAGGATTAGAATTAGATTCCTTTATTGTCATTCAGACCTTTCGGTCTGAACGAAATTATGTTGCCTGCAGTCATACACAGAACCAATAAAAACAAAACATACAATAAACACAAACTAAACATCCACCACAGTGAGTTCACCAAGCACATCCTCACTGTGATGGAGGCAAAGTCTTAGTCTCCGTCTCTTCCCTCCTTGTTCTCCCTCTGCGCTGAGGCGATCGATCCAGGACGGAGATGCCGCCCTCCAGTCCAGCGGACCTCCGTGGTGATGTCGCCACCGCCCGAAAGCTGGAACGCCGTCTCCGAGACGGCCCACCACAGCATCAGCCTCCCCAGCTCCAGGCCACCGCCCCAGCTCCGGGTCCCGCAGTCTCCGCTCCGGGTCGCCGCCCCAGCTCCAGGTCCCGCAGTCTCCACTCCGGGCCGCCGCCCCAGCTCCGGGTCCCGCAGTCTCCGCTCCGGGCCGCTGCCCCAGCTCCGGGCAGCCGCCCCAGCTCCAGGCCGCTGCCCCAGCTCCGGGTCCCGCAGTCTCAGCTCCAAGCCCCGCTGCATCAGCTCCAGGCCGCCGCCGAAAGCCAGAACGCCGCACCAGCAAGTCGGGCCACCGCTGCCTCAGCCCCGAAGACGGCCAGCCTCTCATTGGTGAGTCCTGGATGGCTCTGCCTCCGGAGCCTCGGGGTCAGTCGCAGGCTGGAGGCCGCCAGCTCCGCCATTAGGCCTCAGCGCAGACGGAGGCAGAGAAGTGGGATACGACACGAAAAAGTCGCATTCCCCCGAAGGAAGAGACAGAGAACATGTTTCACCCCCTCTAACACAACCCAACAAACTAAAACTTAACCAAAAACAAGACAAAAAAAACAACAGAAAAAAGTAAAGACAGACGGACTGCAGGCGAGCCGCAGCTGTTAACAGCGCCGCCACTTCCGGATAACAGTAAAAGGATTAGTCCAAGTCAACATGGATTTGTGAAAGGGAAATCATGCTCGACGAATCTTCTGGAATTTTTTGAGGATGTGACAAGTAAAATGGATGAAGGGGTGCCAGTGGATGTAGTGTATCTAGACTTTCAGAAAGCCTTTGATAAGGTCCCGCACGGGAGACTGGTGACGAAAATTAGAGCACGTGGTATTGGGGGTAGGGTGTTGACATGGATAGAAAATTGGTTGGCAGACCGGAAGCAAAGAGTAGGAGTGAACGGGTCCTTTTCAGAATAGCAGGCAATGGTGAGTGGAGTGCCGCAAGGCTCAGTGTTGGGGCCGCAACTGTTTACCATATATATTAATGATTTGGAAGAGGGAATTAGGAGCACCACCAGCAAGTTTGCGGATGACACAAAGCTGGGTGGCAGTGTGAACTGTGAAGAGGATATTAGGAGGTTGCAGGGTGACCTGGACAGGTTGAGTGAGTGGGCAGATGCGTGGCAGATGCAATATAATATAGATAAATGTGAGGTTATCCACTTTGGCAGCAAAAACAAGGGGGCAGATTATTATCTCAATGGGGTTAGGTTAGGTAAGGGGGAGGTGCAGCGAGACCTGGGCGTCCTTGTACACCGGTCACTGAAAGTTGGCTTACAGGTACAGCAGGCAATGAAGAAAGCTAATGGAATGTTGGCCTTCATAACAAGAGGATTTCAGTATAGGAGTAAAAAGGTTCTTCTGCAGTTGTATAGGGCTCTGGTGAGACCACATCTGGAGTATTGTGTACAGTTTTGGTCTCCTAATTTGAGGAAGGACATCCTTGTGATTGAGGCAGTGCAGCGTAGGTTCACGAGATTTATCCCTGGGATGGCGGGACTGTCATATGAGGAAAGATTGAAAAGACTCGGCTTGTATTCACTGGAGTTTAGAAGGATGAGGGGGAATCTTATAGGAACATATAAAATTATAAAAGGACTGGATAAGCTAGATGTCGGAAAAATGTTCCCAATGTTGGGCGAGTCCAGAACCATGGGCCACAGTCTTAGGATAAAGGAGAGATCATTTAAGACTGAGGTGAGAAAAAACTTTTTCACCCAGAGAATTGTGAATTTATGGAATTCCCTGCCACAGAGGGCAGTGGAGTCCATGTCACTGGATGGATTTAAGAGAGAGTTACATAGAGCTCTAGGGACTAGTGGAGTCAAGGGGTATGGGAAGAAGGCAGTCACGGGTTATTGATAGGGGACGATCAGCCATGATCACAATGAATGGTGGTGCTGGCTTGAAGGGCCGAATGGCCTCCTCCTGCACCTATTTTCTAAGTTTCTATGTTTCTATGTTTAATTGCAAGAACAAAGGATATAGGGGTATAGAGAGGAAATTTGACATGTACACACTAAGGTAATAGGCGCCCCTGTTACCAATGATAGTCAAAGAAGCGGATATGTAGAGGTCAGAGAATGACAATCAGATAAAGAAGATTTCAGAAGACAGACACAAAGTGCTGGAGTAACTCAGCGGGTCAGGCAGCATCTCTGGAGAAAAGGAATATATGATGTTTTGGGTCGAGACCCTTCATCAGAGATTTCAGACTCGGGTTGGGTTAGAAAATATGCCCACCAGTTATTAGGGACCAAACTGAGCTGCAATGGATTATTATACTGACATTTTTCCTTTAAAGTTCTTGCCTGAAAATTGACATGGGAATGACAGAAGTGGTTCTCTTGGAACCATAACATTGCCAAAAATATCCTTGTCGCTAACCTCACAATCCCTTCCTATTTAGAAACATAGAAAATCATTCAATCAATCAATCAACCTTTATTGTCATCTTGCAAAGCAACAGTTGTACAGTGCAAAATAAGAAGACGTTTCCCAGGGAATACCGGAGCATCGCACATGAAACCTGTAACATTTCACACATAATAACAGTAAAAACTATCCAGTCCCTGATGAACCAGTATAAATAGTTAAAAGCAGGTAAAACAGCAACATTAAAATACAGTAAAAATAATCATTAAAATGTCCAGGGCAGCTGATTTGAGTGGCCAGTGCCAGAGTTATTAAATTGTCAGTGCAGAGCCACAGAATCAGGTGACTGTGAGTACAGAGTGACTGTTTAGCAGCCTCACAGCCTGTGGCAGGAAGCTGTTTAGGTAGTCCGGGCTTTGATGCTACGGTATCTCTTGCCTGATGGCAGGAGATCCAAGTGTGTGTGGAGGGAGTGCAGTTTGTCCTTAGCTATTCTCAGAACTTTTTACAGACAGCGGCTCGGGAACAGTTCTTGTACCTAGGGTAGGGAGACGCCAATGATCCTCTCTGCTCCCCTCACTACCCTCTGCAGAGCCTTCCTGTCTGAGCAGTTACAGTTGGAGTACCACGTGTTCATGCAGTACGTGAGTACAGACTCCACCGTGCCCCAGTAAAATGTCCTGAGGATGTTGGTGGGGAGTGAGGCCTGTTTGAGTTTCCTCAGGAAGTGCAGTCGCTGATGGGCCTGTTTGACAATCCCAGTGTTGTTCCTGGACCAGGTGAGACTGTCTGTAATTTGCACTCCGAAGAACTTTATGCTCTCCACTCTCTCCACTGTGGTGCCACTGATGTTGAGGGGTGTGTGTTTTGGCTGCGACCTCCTGAAGTCGACAATCATCTCCTTTGTTTTGTCGACATTTAATGCTAGATTGTTGTTGCCGCACCAGTCCACTAGTTGTTTTACTTCCTCCCTGTACATTGATTCATCATCTCCGCTGATGAGTCCCACCACTGTTGTGTCATCTGCGAATTTTATGATCTTATTGTCCCTGAATCTGGCAGCACAGTCATGTGTGAGCAGTGTGAACAATAGCGGGCTGAGCACACAGCCTTGAGGGGAGCCGGTGCTCAGCGTGATCGAGCCTGAAGTGTTCTTGCCAACACGGACTGACTGCGGTCTCTCTGTCAGAAAGTCCTAGATCCAGTGACAATGGGTGGTGTTGAGGCCCAGCAGGGTTAGTTTCTCCACAAGTCTCTGTGGGATGATGGTATTAAAAGCTGAGCTGAAGTCAATGTACAGGATTCTGGCGTAGGTGTTTTTGTTTTCCAGATGCGTGAGTACTGTGTGCAGCGTGGTAGAGATGGCATCTTCTGTAGAACGGTTGGGGTGATAGGCAAACTGCAGGGGGTCTAATGATGAGGGGAGGCTGGCAGTAATGTGAGGTTTCACCAGGCGTTCAAAGCACTTCATTATTATGGGGGTCAGGGCGACAGGGCGGTAGTCATTTAGGCAGGCAACAACTGGTTTATTTGCTGTTGGGATTATTGTGGAAGTTTTGAGGCATGTGGGGACAATGTCTTGACTAAGGGAGGTTGAAGATGTCTGTTAGCACATCTGCTAACTCCTCAGCACATTCCTTGAGCACACGTCCTGTGATGTTGTCGGGTCCAACTGCTTTCCACGGGTTGACCTTGGACAGGATTCTCCATGTGTCCATTGAGTCTATGGTCAGGACTGGCTGGTCGGTTTGTAAGCAGGGGCTGGCTCTCCCCTTCGGTGTGGTGTTTGCTGCATCAAAACGTGCAAATAAATTGTTCAGTTTATCTGGAAGAGAAGTGTCGGTGTCAGTTACCTGCTGCCTTGCCTTGTACCCCGTCAGTGTTTGGATTCCCTTCCACATCCTCCTGGTGTCTCCTGTGTCACAGAGGTGTCCCTGGATTTTCTCTGGTGCAGGAGTAGGCCATTTTGCCCATCGAGCCATTACCATCCAAAATCAGTACCCCGTTCTAGCTTTTCCCCCTTATCCCTTGATTCCTTAGCCCTAAGAGCTAAATCGGACTCTTGAAAACACCCAGTGAATTGGCCTCCACTGCCTTCTGTGACAGAGAATTCTGATTACTGGCCCTTTGTCAATTATCTCTACCTGCAAATTCCAGTAATCCCCTCAGCCAGTGACATAGAGACTCAACGCAGAAATGCTATTCTCTGGTGACTTGGCTGCTCTATGACAGGATGACCTCATTCAATGTGTATTTGTTTGGTTTGGAATTTGCTGCCTTCAACGTGCATCAACAGCAAACTGTTGAATTCTAACCTTGTTAAACAAAAATCAATCTCTCAAACAGCCTTCACAGAAAAATCAACCAAAGCGGTCATTTCATCATACTAAACAAATGACATTCAGTGGCATGTGATACCACAAATCTATTTTGAATTTACACATTTTCTACTTTTTATGTGTTAATGTACCTTTTGGGAGATTCGTATCAAATTCTAGTGCATCTTTTGGCTCCTGTGGAAAGAAATGGGTACAAAATCTATTCCATATCATTTAAAGCATTCAAGACACTAATTAATTACCACCCCTGGCAGCTCGTTCCATATATGCACCACCCTGATTGAATACGTCTCCCCTCATGGTCCTATTAAATCTTTCGCTTCTCACCATAAACATATGTCTTCTTGTTCTTGATTTCCCTCCTCTGTGTGAAAGGCTGTGCATTCAACCTGACTCTTCCTCTCATGATTTTAAACTCTATAAGATCACCCCCTCAGCCTCCTGCACTTCTAGGAATAAAATCCTAGCCTGCCCTATGTCTATCTATATCTCAGGCTTGGCAACATCCTCATAAATCTTCTTCACACTCTTTCCAGCTTAATGACCTCCTTTAGTTTAATTTAGTTTAGAGATATAGCGCGGGAAAGGGCCCTTCGGGGACTTCCGGTGGCGCTATGGAGTAGGAGAGACTCGCGCCAACTAGCTCCGTGAAAAATCCGAAAAAACGGGAGGAAAAGACAGATCCTACCTGCAGAACCCGGGACCGATTGTTTTGAACTAAGCCCGTGACGTCATCAGGCGCGCGACACCAGCAGTATGTCGACTCAACATACTCCCCCCCACAAGGCAAAAAACGGCAAGACTAAAGAGGTAGGCCCAACTGAAGCCTCGGCCTCAGGTTTAACAGCATCCCGAGAAGACATCTCAAAGAAGAAGAAAAAGACTGAGATGGAAGAATTAAAAACGTTCCTTAAGGAGGAACTTAAAAATCTTAGACAGGACTTTAAAGAGGATCTAGCATCTTTTAAAAAAGAAATGAAAGACCAAATTAAAGAAGAAGTTACAGAGATGGTACACGAAGTCCTTGAAGACTGGAAATTAGATATGGAAAGAGATATGACCCAAAATGTTGAAGAAGTAAATAAAAAACTGAATAAGATGGAATCCAGATTTGATTCTAAACTTGAACCTATTCTCCTGACATTAGACCAACACTACAAGATTGTAAAAGAACTTGAGGAACTTGCTGAGACAAGCACCGCAACTACAAAACAACTCATCACTGAGAACCAACGCCTATCAAAGTTATTGTATCAAATAACTGAAAAATGTACAGACTTGGAGGGACGACAGAGGCGTCAGAATTTAAGAATCGTGGGCATCCAGGAAGGCAGAGAGGGGACTCGTGACCCCCGTGAATTTGCTGCAGAAGTACTGAAAACAATTTTGAACCTGGATCAGGCGCCATTACTTGCCCGAGCGCACAGAGTGGGTCGCCCAAAGGTGGGCGACCGACCAAGAATAATGATAGTAAAGGTCCAATATGACCATGTATTGGATGACATGATGAGGAAAATTGGTAAAAGCAGAAATCTTGTATATGAAGGAGACAAGATTAGCGTATTCAGAGATTACCCCGTGGAAGTTGCTAAGAAAAGAGCGTTGTTCACAGAAACAAGAAGAATACTGAAGAACATAAAGAATCTGAGATATGGACTGTTATACCCCGCAACACTGAGAGTCAGTTACGAGAAGAAGGAATACTTCTTCATCAAGCACACGGAAGCATTTGAATTTGCCAAGAACGTCGAGGACAAGATCGAAGATTGAAAAATATTCAACTCTTAACACCTACCCGGACACTGCTATCTCGCAGAGAAGATATGGAACTCTAAACTTTAAACTATTATATTTAAGAGTTGCCTAAAATTCGCAATAAGAATTGGGTATATTTCCTACAACGGATATATATAAAACTAACATTCTAGTACTAACCTCTAACCTCTAACAACTATTAATAATCAAGAATATTAACTAACACTAACTAATGATAACAAGATTATTTAGATTATTTAAGAATTAATTAAAAGTATGAAATATAAGTAAAGTATGATTCAGGTATTTTATAATGAGAAATGTCTGATGGCCCTTGCCCTGATGTTTTCGTTTTTGATTATTCTTTGATAAATGTTTAGATTATACAAAACTAATATCTCAATTTGAGACTACTAATTATACCATTAATGGAATATAATCAATATTTCTTTCCCCCCCACAAATTGTATGCATCGAATTGGAAACTTTCCTTTTAAGGAAAGCACGGAGCTAGTATTTTTATAAACCAAAAGCTACGGAAGTCCATAGATGCTTAGCCACATTAGGGTGGCTATCACTAACTGCACTAATTGTAGTTGTAGTTGCTTTTCTTTCTTACTTTCCACACTTTACTAACCCTATTAGCTATCACCTTTTTTATCTTATATCACATTATATTTTGTATATGGAATGGAATTGCATATTTTATTTAAGGAGATACGTTCGGATGGAAAACAGACGTGACCTAAAATTCATCTACCTGAAGTTCAAGTATAAGGTAGGGTTGAGTGTGCTGAATCATCTGCTCTACCACTTAATCACAAGATGCAAGACATGAATATAAAAATTGGGGGTGAGGGAATTAAATTCTGTAGTTGGAATGTCAAGGGAATTAATGAACCTATCAAGAGAGGCAAAGTGTTAGCACATTTAAAATCATTGAAAACAGATATAATATTTCTCCAGGAGACACATCTTAAAAAGGAAGCACAACATAGACTGAAAGCAAAATGGATTGCTAAAGCGTACCATTCTTCATTCTCACATAAATCAAGAGGTGTGGCAATATTAATTCGTAAAGGTATACCCTTTAAACATATATCAACGATAGAAGACATTGAAGGCAGATATATTATAATAATAGGGGAGTTATACTTAAAAAAGGTGACTCTCCTCAATGTGTATGGACCAAATTTTGATAGCCCTCTGTTTTTTAAGAGAATTCTTAACAATATCCCGGAAGGTACACAACAAAACTTAATAATTGGTGGAGATTTAAATTGTACATTGGATGCTTGTTTGGACAGATCATCAACTCAAAGAAAACTAAAATCTCGATCAAGTGAATTTTTAAATTCATACATTAATACCACTAATATTAAGGACGTCTGGAGAATTGAAAATCCATCGGGCCGAGAATATTCATTTTACTCACCAGTACATAAAACTTACTCAAGGATAGACTATTTTTTGGTAGATTCAAAACTTATCCCATTCACCTATAACTCACAATATCACAACATCATAATCTCAGACCATGCCCCATTAACATTTATGATCAAAGTAAATGGAATGGCAGAGACACAGTCACAATGGAGATTTAATCCCCAAATCTTAAAAGATAAGTCATGTAATGAATATCTAGTAAAACAGATTAAAATGTTTTTTGAGGCTAACGATAGCCCTGAAATCTCTGCCTCGCTTCTTTGGGAAACATTTAAAGCATTTGTACGAGGAGCATTAATTTCTTCCCAATCATTTTTTAATAAAGAGAATAGGGCCAAACAAAAGAAACTGGAAATGGAAATAAAGCAATTAGACACAGAAAATGCAGCAGCACCATCCACGATAAAACACAATAAAATTGCAGTATTGAAATATAAATTAAACAAGATTTATTCAGACCAAGTTATAAAACTTTATCAACATACAAAACAATTAAATTTTGAATTTGGTGACAAACCACAAAAACTATTAGCGCGTCAACTTCGCAAATTGGACGGGGAAAAAACAATATACAAAATTAGAACAGATAAGGGAGAAACATTAACATTGCCTAAAGATATTAATGATAGATTTCTACAATACTATCAAAAATTGTATTCATCTAAAATAACAGAACAATCAACGGGAATGGAAACATTTTTACAGAATTGTAAGTTTGCGGGTCTAGATCAGAAAGAGAGAGAATTGCTAGGGGCTGAAATTACGATAAAAGACATTGAAGAATCAATAAAGTCCTTAAAAAATGGAAAGTCGGCAGGACCCGATGGACTAAATTCGGAATTTTATAAAAAATTTTATGACTTGCTTTCCCCACGCCTACAGACAATGTACAAATATGCTTATACTCAACAGAAACTCCCAGAAACTCTAAATGAATCAACAATCATACTTATACCAAAAACGGACAAGGATCTTGAAGACCCAGGTTCATACAGAGCTATAGCCCTCTTAAATACTGATCAGAAAATATTAACTAAGATTCTATCTAATAGATTGAGCTTAGTGATCAGTAAATTAATACATCCTGACCAAACAGGGTTTATCCCCAAACGGTATTCATTTTTTAATCTGAGAAGATTATTTAATATTATATACTCCAATAGAATCCCCAACGCAGAGCTAGCAATTATCTCGTTAGATGCTGAAAAAGCATTTGACCAGGTAGAATGGCCATATTTATTTTCGGTGATGGAAAAATTTCAACTAGGAGAGAAGTACTGTACATGGGTTAAATTGTTATATTCTAACCCAACAGCTAGAATATTAACAAACAAAATGTTATCAACTAAATTTAATCTCTCTAGAGGCTGTAGACAAGGATGTTCACTATCCCCACTATTATTTGCTCTTGCAATTGAACCCCTAGCAGAAAGCGTTAGAAACCGTCCAGGAATATTTGGATACAATACTAGAGACACAAGGAATAAAATCTCCTTATATGCAGATGATATACTAATATATATTACAAAATTAGAAACTAGTATTCCAAACCTATTAAATCTAATAACTCAATTTGGTCAGTTTTCGGGATATAGAATCAATTGGAATAAAAGCGAAATCATGCCAATAACAAAATTTAATTTACATACAATACAACAATCCCCTTTTAAAATAGTTAAAGATAAATTTAAATACTTAGGAATCTGGGTAACTAAGACATATACCTCTTTATTTAAACTAAATTTCCCACCCTTACTGAATAAACTACATAAGAATATTCAATACTGGAAAACACTCCCCATTTCAATGCTTGGGAGAATTAATGCTATAAAAATGATTTTTTTACCGCAACTACTGTACCTATTTCAATTAATTCCGATATATATCCCAAAAACATTTTTCAAAAAAGTCGACTCCATTGTTACAAGTTTTGTCTGGGATTATAAGAATCATAGAATAAGTAAAAAACACTTATGTAAATCAAAGATAAATGGAGGTCTGGCTTTGCCAAATTTCTTATTTTATTTTTGGGCAGTCCATATTAAAAACATGAATTTTTGGCTGGAAGAAATGGACCAACAACCAGATTGGCTAATGATGGAAAAGGAAGACTGTCTACCTTTTGAAATTGGACCGATCATATTTGCCCCCACAAAACAGCACACAAAAACCTATAAAGAAAACCCCATAATACATAGTGGAATACGAATTTGGAAACAAATAAAAAAAGATTTAAAATTGAATAATATACCACTCTGCCTTCCCATTGTAAATAATCCTTTGTTCAAATCATCCTTTATGGACAAAGGTTTCACACAATGGAAAAATCATGGAATCAAAAATATAGGACATCTTTATGGGAAAGGTACTTTTCTTTCATTTCAAGAGTTACAACTGAATTATGGACTGCACTCAAATAATTTTTTCAGATATCTACAAATTAGAGATTATGTTAAATCTAATACACAAGTTTACAAGAATAGGGAATCAGAAATCCTTGATGAGTGTCTGAACAAGCATCCTAATACTGAAAAACTAATAGCTTATATTTATAACACCCTACTAAATAACGAGGTACCACCGACCGAACTACATAGATACAAATGGGAAATTGAAATAGGTCATCCTATCACGAAAGATATGTGGGACGAATGTTTACAACAAATACATCAATGTTCATTAAATGCCAGACATATTTTAATACAATTCAAGGTCTTACATAGACTACACTTCTCTAAAATAAAACTAAATAGAATTTTCCCACAAATCTCTCCTATTTGTGATAAATGTCTACATTTAGAGGCTAATTTAACACATACTTTTGCAAACTGTATAAAACTTAAACATTTCTGGACAGATATTTTTGAAATAACTTCAAAAGTTATTAATACAAAACTGGACCCAGACACAAAATTAATAATACTTGGAATATCAGAACAAAGCTTAACACTCACAACAAACCAAAGAAACTTCCTCAATTACAGTATAATAACCGGAAAAAAATTAATATTAAAATTTTGGAAAGGCCCTACAACCCCCACAATCAAAATGTGGATTACGGAAATGTCGGAGACCCTATACTTAGAAAGAATTAGACTTGTCTTAATGGACAAACAAGATCTTTTCCATAAAATTTGGGCTCCATTCATCAACTATCTGAAGGGATAGACTGGCACAGCACGAGGACCCAGCTGAAACTTGAACTCAGGAACAGATGAAAAACTATACTCTATACTTTATAACCTACGAACCTATCTCCATTGATGTATCACAGGTAACCCATTCCACCTTCCTTGTTTTTCTGTTGTGTGTTTTTTTTTTTTTTTTTTTTTTTTTTTGCTTCCTCTTTTATTTGTAACTTTCTACCCTCTCTTTTTCTCGCTTTCTATAAAAAATAAAAATACTAGAAGCAGAAGTAATTGATAATGGAAAATTTTAATAATGTATGACTGATGTATATGAAAAGTTTTTTTTCTACTGTAATATGTAATTACATTGTATAATATGTCTACTTCTAATAAATAAATAAATAAAAAAAAAGAAAGGGCCCTTCGGCCCACCGTGTCCGCACTGACCAGCGATCCCTGCACATTATCACTATCCTACACGCACTAGGGACAATTAACATTTATACCAAGCCAATTAACCTACAAACCTGTACATCTTTGGAGAGTGAAAGGAAACCGAAAATTTCGGAGAAAACCCACGCAGGTCACAGAGTGATGTACAAACTCCATGCAAATAGCACCTGTAGTCAGGATTGAACCTGGGTTTCTGGCGCTGTAAGGCAGCAACCCTACCACTGCACCACTGTGCTGCCCCACATTTAGTGACCAAAACTGAACACAATATTCCAAATGTGGCCTTTAACAATATATTGTACAACTATAATATAACACCCAAACTTCTTTACTCAATTGCCTGACAGATTAAAGCCAACATGCCAAAAGCACTTTTTCCCGCCCTATTTATCTGTCACGCCACTTTCAAAGAATTATGTACCTGTACTCCTTGACCTCTCTGCTCTACAACACTCCCAAAGGCCTTGCTGTAAAGGTACACAAAAATGCTGGAGAAACTCAGCGGGTGCAGCAGCATCTATGGAGCGAAGGAAATAGGTAACGTTTTGGGCTGAAACCCTTCTTCAGACCCTTGCTGTAAAGGTCCTGGCCTAGTATGACATCCCAAAAACAAACCTCACATTTATCTTCAATATCCTCAGCCATCTTGCCCAGCTGATTTTGATAACAATCATCCTAACCGTCTACAATATCACCTATGATACCACCTTAGTGTCATCTGTAGATTTACCACCTTAGTGTCATCTGTAGATCATGCCGAGAGCATTCTCATCCAAATCATTGACATAAATCACAAAGAGCAATGGGTCCAGTACTGATCCCTGAGACACAGAACAAGTCACAGGCCTTCAGTCCGAAAATACAACCTTCCACCATCACCCTCTGTGTCCTTCCATGAAGCCAATTTTGTATCTGGTCTCACAATTGATTCCTCACTTTCACTTTTTGGGAAGAAATACATAGTAATTTCCCCTCGGGTTAGTTTACTAATTATGTTCAATATGTGCTTTCTAGTTATCAATCAACCTGAGTGAGGAAAACTCAATCATAACTCCTCAGATTTTTTTGTTAAGAATTAACCTTCTCTGCCCTGAAGAGAACAATCTAGTTTTCTACTCTTCTGATAAAACTGAAACCCCTTGTGTGAAAAAAGAGGCAATGTTTAATTATCTATTTAAGACGGAGCAGAATTCCCACAATCTATGCTTAAAACAAGGAATTAAAAATGCTAGAATCTTGAGCAAAAAACTAAGTGATGGAGTATCTGAGCGGGATCCTTCTTCAGACTGATCATAGTAAGGGGGAAGAAAGCTGATAGAGAGGTAGGGGTGGGGTATTTTCATTCAGTTGACACTCAACATTGCATAAAAACTTTATTAGCAGCAAATATTGTGACTTTGTTGTACCTGATTTGTAAGGGCAGTCATGTATGGAAAAAGAAATCATATATAAACAGACAAAACTCAGCAAGTCAGGCAACGTTTGTGGTAATAGCCCTGTCCCACGGTACGAGTTCATTCCAAGAGCTCTCCTGAGTTTAAAAAAAATCAAACACGTGGTAAGCACGGAGAATGTACGTAGCGGGTACGTCAGAGCTTGGGGACGTCTCTTAGCGGCTCGTTACGCTAACGGCAGGTACTCGGAAAGACTCGCTAACAGCAGGAAAGCACGGGAAGACTCGTGAAGATTTTTCAACATGTTGAACAATGTCCATGAGAGCCCCGAGTACCGGCGAGTGGCCATTACCGTATATTTCCGAGTTCGAATCAGGGCAAACTCGGGAGAGCTCTTGGAATGAACTCGTACCGTTGGACAGGGCTTTAAGAGACAAAAGGTTAACATTTCAGGGATATGTTCAAACATCAACTCATCCCACATGAACCTCACCTTCAAAATTCAGAACCTTCCAGGATTAATGGTATGTTCAAAATCTGTGATTAATTTTGGAAAGTAAAATACTGCAGATACTGCAAAATCACTCCAGAGACCTGCTTTCAATCCTGACTTTAGGAGCTGCCTGTGTTGTGCTTCTGTGTTCTTGCTGTGATTGCTTTGTTTTCTCTCCTATGTGATCTGGTTTCCTCCCTTGTGTCTCAGTCACGTTAATTGGTAGTTTAATTGGCATTGGGTGAGTGGCAGGAGAATAAAAGAAGTTGATGGGGTTAACATCAAACATAAAAAAAAGACAGTGAGGGAAGGAACTGCTGATATTATATCGAAGATAGACATAAAATGCTGGAGTAACTGAGGGTCATACATCATCTCTCGAGAAAAGGCAATTGTGACGTTTCGGGATGGAACCCTTCTTCAGACAGAAAAATACAGCACAGAATCAGGCACACAATTCTCTGGCACACAATGTCCATGCCGAACATGATGCCAGATTAAACAGATCTCCCCATGCCTGCTCATGATCTAAATTCCTCCATTTTCTGCATAATCACATGTCTATCTAAAAGCCTGCTAAATGCCACCACATCGTATTTGCCTCCACACTTGTGCGAGGGAAAAATCTGTCCTTGCACATTTCCTTTAAAATTATAACTTCTAGTCTTTGACATTTTTATCATGGCAAAAAGATTGTGACTGTTCACTCTATCTACATCTCTCATTCATTTAATGTACTTCTTTCAGGTCTTCCCTCAACCTCGGATGCCCCAGAGAAAACAATCCAAGTATGTCCAGCCCATATTCCAAGCAGCTTTTTGATAAACATCTTCTGTACCCTCTCCAAACTTACTTCCAGTAAGGGGTCGACCAGAACTGAAGCAATACACCAATGGCGGTCCAGCCAAAGTCCTATGAAGCTGCAACACGACCTTCTGGCTTTTATACTTAATGCCCTGAATGATGAAGGTATGCATTCCATATGCCTTCTTTACCACTCTCAACACGTGTCGGCATTTTTGGGGAGCAATGGACTTGGACCCCAAGTTCCCTCTATACATCGGTGCTGTTAAGGACCAAAGTGCAACATCTCACACTTGTCTGTAAAATGAAAAATGTGTGATTAGTGTAAATGGGTGCTGAGCTGGTCCGAGTGGATGTGATGGGCTGAAGACCTTGTTCCTGTGTTATATAACTGTGCATTTATGCACAGTGAAGGAAAGGATAAGATATACAAACATAGAAACATAGAAATTAGGTGCAGGAGTAGGCCATTCGGTCCTTCAAGCCTGCACCGCCATTCAATATGATCATGGCTGATCATCCAACTCATTATCCCGTACCTGCCTTCTCTCCATACCCTCTGATCCCCTTAGCCACAAGGGCCACATCTAACTCCCTCTTAAATATAGCCAATGAACTGGCCTCAACTACCCTCTGTGGCAGAGAGTTCCAGAGATTCACCATTCTCTGTGTGAAAAAAGTTTTTCTCATCTCGGTTTTAAAGGATTTCCCCCTTATCCTTAAGCTGTGACCCCTTGTCCTGGACTTCCCCAACATCGGGAACAATCTTCCTGCATCTAGCCTGTCCAACCCCTTAAGAATTTTGTAAGTTTCTATAAGATCCCTTCTCAATCTCCTAAACTCTAGAGAGTATAAACCAAGTCTATCCAGTCTTTCTTCATAAGACAGTCCTGACATCCCAGGAATCAGTCTGGTGAACCTTCTCTGCACTCCCTCTATGGCAATAATGTCCTTCCTCAGATTTGGAGACCAAAACTGTACGCAATACTCCAGGTGTGGTCTCACCAAGACCCTGTACAACTGCAGTAGAACCTCCCTGCTCCTATACTCAAATCCTTTTGCTATGAAAGCTAACATACCATTCGCTTTCTTCACTGCCTGCTGCACCTGCATGCCTACTTTCAATGACTGGTGTACCATGACACCCAGGTCTCGCTGCATCTCCCCTTTTCCTAATCGGCCACCATTTAGATAATAGTCTGCTTTCCTGTTTTTGCCACCAAAATGGATAACCTCACATTTATCCACATTATACTGCATCTGCCAAACATTTGCCCACTCACCCAGCCTATCCAAGTCACCTTGCAGTCTCCTAGCATCCTCCTCACAGCTAACACTGCCCCCCCAGCTTAGTGTCATCCGCAAACTTGGAGATATTGCCTTCAATTCCCTCATACAGATCATTAATATATATTGTAAATAGCTGGGGTCCCAGCACTGAGCCTTGCGGTACCCCACTAGTCACTGCCCACCATTGTGAAAAGGACCCGTTTACTCCTACTCTTTGCTTCCTGTTTGCCAGCCAGTTCTCTATCCACATTAATACTGAACCCCCAATGCCGTGTGCTTTAAGTTTGTATACTAATCTCTTATGTGGGACCTTGTCGAAAGCCTTCTGGAAGTCCAGATACACCACATCCACTGGTTCTCCCCTATCCACGCTATTAGTTACATCCTCGAAAAATTCTATAAGATTCGTCAGACATGATTTACCTTTCATAAATGTATATGCTTTGTAAGAAGTGTTGAAGTGTTGAAGGTCAACAACAGTAAAGGCAGCAGTCATTATTTCAAGAAAGGGAACTGGAGAGACAATTGTGGGGGAATGAACCTGGCAATGTGACTTATACAGGTTCCGTGGGCAAAAAATACCCCCCCCCCCCCCCCCTTTCATGTTATAATGATTCTACAATTCCACTCCATGATTCTGTGATGTAGGAGTATGCACATAAAGGCACAAATATAGAAACACACATTTACACGTGGAACCATTTAAAGACAAAAAAACATTCCAAGATATATCGGCAGAGACACACTCAGAAAAACACACAGTAATGGAAACACATATACAATACATAAACGCACACATGCTATAACCATATAACCATATAACAATTACAGCATGGAAACAGGCCATCTCGGCCCTACAAGTCCGTGCCGAACAACTTTTTTCCCTTAGTCCCACCTGCCTGCACTCATACCATAACCCTCCATTCCCTTCTCATCCATATGCCTATCCAATTTATTTTTAAATGATACCAACGAACCTGCCGCCACCACTTCCACTGGAAGCTCATTCCACACCACTACCACTCTCTGAGTAAAGAAGTTCCCCCTCATGTTACCCCTAAACTTCTGTCCCTTAATTCAGCTATCAAAGAACCACAAATACTATTCTCTTAATTTTTCCCCGAGTTGTGTATGGGTGTCAGCGTGTGATGTAGTAGGCTCCCAGGAGCAAGATCTATGGCAAATTGGAAATCAAAGTGGTTCTGGTGAGAAACCAGAACACCAGACAGGGATGGATGCTGTCTGTATGGAGTTGGTACTTTTTCCCTGTGACCGCATGGGTTCAAGTCAAGTCAAGTCAAGATGTGCAGTGAAATGACAGTGGCAATGCCTGTGGATTGTGCAAATGTGGACCGTGGAGCGGCCTCCAACCTGAACGACCCGGGGGCTCGGGAGACTGCGGACTCACCAGCTGGCCGGCCTCGGAGCGTGGGGAGCGGTGGTGACTCGCTGCTGCGACTCGACTCTTGGGGCTCGGAGGCTCCAGCAACGCAGCCGCAGGTCCGGTGGACTGGGACATCGGGAGCTCGCGGGTCCGGGTGGTGAGACCGCTTCCCGGCGCTCCCGCAACGCGACTTCTCCAGCCCGTGTCGCGGGGTTGGAACGACCCGGAGCGGGGCCGTACATCGCCCGGCGCGGCTTCATGGTCGTGGGACATTACAGCGCCCGCCGGGGGCTCTAACATTGTGACTTTTAGACCGGGAGCGGGGCCGTAAATCGCCCGGCACGGCCTAAAATGGCCGTGGGACTTATCATCGCCCGCCTGGGGCTTCGACATCGGGAGAGAAATGGAGAACAGGGGAGAGAAAAGACTTTGCCTTCCATCACAGTGGGTTCACCATCTGCAGAGACTTCCTGTCCTGGGCAGAGCAGTTCCCAAACCAGATTGTGATGTTGCCGGACAAGATGCTTTCTACAGCCCCAGAGTAGAAGCACTGAAGGATCCTCAGAGAGACTCTGAATTTCCTCAGCTGCCTGACGTGGTAAAGGCGCTGACTTGCCTTACTCACCAGTGCGGCAGCGTGTGTTGTCCATGTCAGATCCTCTGTGATGTGGACTCCCAGGTATTTAAAGCAGCCTATCCTATCCACATTAGCCCCATTTATCTCCAGTGGTGTGTACGTTCTCAGATGTTGTGCCCTTCTAAAGTCCACGATCAGCTCCTTAGTTTTTATGACATTCAAGAGCAGGCTGTTGTCTTGACACCAGAGTGCCAGATCAGCCACCTCCTCCCAGTGTTCTCATTGTTATCGGCGATCAGGCCCAAAGATCTTAGAGCAGAGCAATATGGGTTACTCTCATGCAAACGTGTAGTACGCTCATGGGCAGATTCATGGGTGATTATAGGACCCATTTTAGCAACCAGCCCCCGCCATCTTGTTCCGCCATCTTGTTCCGCCATCTTGCTTCCGGCCAAAGATCGGATCTTTGTTTCCGCAGTGGAGAGGGAGTGTGCGGGCCCCCGGGTAGCGGGAGAGGGATGTGTGGTCCGGGAGGCAAACCGGGGGGAGAGGAGTGTGTGGTCCGGGGCAGCGGGGAGAGGGGTTGTGGGTGCCACCGGGGAGAGGGAGTGTGCGGCCCTGGGGAGAGGGAAGTGTGCGGCCCGTGGCAGCGGGGAGAGGGAGTGGGGGGGCCCGGGGCAGCGGGGAGAGAGAGTGAGCGGCCCGGGGCAGAGCGGGAGAGGGAGTGTGGGGCCAGGGGGCAGCGGGGAAGCGGAGTGTGGGGCCAGGGCATGTGGAGAGGGAGTGTGGTGTCCCTGAGGCAGCTTGGAGAGAGAGTGAGCGGCCGGGGAGAGGGGAGAGGGGCATAGAGGGGAGACAGTTGTAGTGTGGGGGCAGGCGAGGGAGTGCCGGGGTGGGGGGGGGGGGGGTGGAGAGTTGAGGGGTGGGATAAGGCCTAGTGTGTGTGAAGTTGCGGGGAGGTTTACAATGTTTCTTATTTAATGTCCCTTGTCTAGTCTGAAATAAAGTTCATCATTGTATCAGAAGAAATATAATTGTGTGTGTTATATGATTATATACATTTATATCACATTCATGTATGTGTGTTTATAAACATTTTATTCTTTAACAGGAATTAACAGAATTATGAACTAACAGAATTATGAATCTAACCCTATATCACACACAAACTTCCCCCGCAATGTCAATTACCCTGCGAGTCGGGTCGGGTCGGGTAGGTTCCGGTTACTACAAAATCAACTCAAACACTGCTTGTGAGCCATTTAAAAAGAAATGATTTAAAAAACATTAAAAAAGACAATTACCAGAGTCAAATTTTATTCTTGACAAGAAGTATGAACTGACAGAATTATGAATCTAACCCTATATCACACACACAAACTGTTGCCCCGCAACATTGATTACACTGCGAGTCGGGTCGGGTCAGGTAGGCTCCGGTTATTAAAATGGGAGGGGAAAAATGCCCAGGATCCCCTCCGTAGCGCACTACACGTCAGCCCATTGTATTTCCCAGGAGTGGCCTATCTTGCTCTGCTCTAAGATCTTTGATCAGGCCCACCATCTCCAGATATACCGGTTTCCACCCACATTCCAAAGACGAGCAGGCTTATAGGTTAATTGGCTTCTGTAAATTGTCCCTAGTGTGCAGGATAGAACCAGGATAGATAGTGTATGGGTGATCGATGGCTGGCATGGACTCAGTATGCAGAAGGGCCTGTTTCCACACTGTATTTCTAAACTAAACTAAACATACAGACAAGGAGAATAACTCCAATGCCAGCAGACCAATGGTCATTGCAAATCATTGCAAATGTGTAAGCATTTAAACACTCCATCCTTTTCACAACCCTTTGAAAGTGTGTACCCACATCTCAGGACCAAATATCACTTCTAAAGTAAATAGCCCAAAGCTCCAGCTGCATCTCTGGTCTGTCATGCTTTAGATAACTTTATGCTTGATTTATGTTTTCAATGATGCAGCAGAAATTAAATTTCCCAGTTGATATCTAATGACATTTCTGGACATTCTTCCTGATCTGTAATCTAGGTCAGTGGTATTTCAAACCTCCCCCACATCATCCTGCTAATGAAGTGCTCTCATCACTTTCATTTCACATGAAAGAAAAAGAACGTTGATTTCACTGTTTGATCTGAACATTTACAAGCTGGGTGCAATTCCTGAGTGGAAGAATTTTAAGATGCTGGAGAGTGGACTGTGGAATAATCTACATTTGTGAAAGGCAGATTAATATTAATACATCTTTTCTGTCAGATGCAAGCCTTTCAGATTTTAGCTGTATAAAGGGTTTTTTTTTGTTCCTTTTTTATTTTCACAAAATGATAGTTCGAAAAAGAACAAGCTGGTTGTGTTTCCAAAGTTGGAAAAGGGAGTCCTGGTTTTCTTGTCATTTTCAGCAGAGTTACCATTCATTGAGCACAAAATGCCACTAGGAAGAAAAAACACTGCAGAGGCTGCGATTTTTTGTTAGAATATCTACACAAATGGTAAACAGGGATGAAAGAATTAAAGTCATAGAGCTATTGATCACCGAAACTGGCCCATTTGGCCCACCTGTCCACGCCAACCAAGATGCACCAACTAAGCTAGTCCTATTTGCTTGCATTTGGTCATTATCCATCAAAACATTTCCAAAGTACAGGGATAGGAAAGTTATCTAAATAAATGTAAATTATCCATAGCTCATTTATTTGCTACTGCTACGAAGGGAAGCTTTTCTTTCCATAGACAATGACCTGTGTCCTTCCTTAATCACCTTTTTGGCAAATAAAATTCATCACTGAAATACAAATGTAATTAACCATAGGAAAAGGTAGATCTGGTTTGTTTGAGGAGTAAGTTTAAAAGGTTTCTTTTCTTTTAAGAATTTACTGATGTTTTAAGAAATTTTATTTTTAATGTTGTAAACCATTTTTTTTAAATGTTAAAATCCATGTTAACATTTTAATATCTTTCCATGATATAGAATGCTTGTGAAAATCAGATCTATTCAATCATTTTGCACTGTTTGATGCCTGTTCAAGCGCGTGCATGATTTAATTGACTGTAAAGCCTAGCTGTGCATTCTGTAGGCTGGAAAGCACTCTGAGACAATTTCTTGCTGATGTGACCTGACAAAGCCTCAACAAAGCGAAACATATTGCGAAAATAAAATAGTGCTCTAATCGAGCTGCTGCCTCACAGAGCCAGTGATCTCGTGGCCAGTGGCCTGTGATCCTGACCTTGGATGTTGTCTGTGTGGAGTTTGCACGTTCTCTGTGTGAATGTTTGAGTTTCCTCTAGGTGCTCCAGTTTCCATCCACTTCCCAAAGATGTGTGTGGGGGGAGGGGTGTAGGTTAATTGACCTGTAAATTACTCCCTAGTGTGTGGAGAATGGATGCAAATGTGAGATGCTATCAAACTAGTGATCGATCGTCGGCAGGGACTCAATGGGCTGAAGGGACTGTTTCTTTGAGATCTTTAAAAAAATTGTAGTGATTACAGATCAGGACGGCTGTCCAGAAATTGGCAACCTGTGCTTGTGACTTAACAACCAACCAAACCCAATCATAGAAACATAGAAACATAGAAAATAGGTGCAGGAGTAGGCATTCGGCCCTTCGAGCCTGCACCGCCATTCGATATGATCATGGCTGATCATCCAACTCAGTATCCTGTACCTGCCTTCTCTCCATACCCCCTGATCCCTTTAGCCACAAGGGCCACATCTAACTCCCTCTCAAATATAGCCAATGAACTGGCCTCAACTACCTTCTGTGGCAGAGAGTTCCAGAGATTTACCACTGTGTGAAAAATGTTTTTCTCATCTCGGTCCTAAAAGATTTCCCCCTTATCCTTAAACTGTGACCCCTTGTTCTGGACGTCCCCAACATCGGAAACAATCTTCCTGCATCTAGCCAGTCCAACCCCTTAAGAATTTTGTAAGTTTCTATAAGATCCCCCCTCAATCTTCTAAATTCTAGCGAGTACAGGCCAAGTCTATCCAATCTAATACAAAGAACTGTTTCGCATTGAGCAGGAGCTTCTGGTAGTAAATCTTCAGACATTCTTTGTCAAACAGATTAGCTAAAAAGATCACAAAACAATCACAAATTTGTTGGCAACCGTGCGTCCCTTTTTTTCCCATCCTCACCATCCCTTTTTTTCCTTTGTTATCCAGATAATCATACAGCACAGACCACACTCTTTGTGTCGGAAGGAACTGCAGATGCTAGTTTAAACCGAAGATAGACACAAAATGCTGGCGTAACTCAGCGAGATGAGCAGCATATCTGGAATAAAGGAATGACCCAAAACATCACCCATTCTTTCTCTCCAGAGATGCTGCCTATCTCGCTGTTACTCCAGCATTTTGCGTCAATCATCAGGCCCTTTGTCCTAATGCCCACACTGACCAAAATACCCCATACCCCTTAACTCCATATCCCTTAACTCCGCTATCCCTAAGAGCTCAGTCTAACTCTATCTTGAAAGGATCCAGAGAACCAGCCACCACCGCCCTCTGAGGCAGAGAATTCCACACACTCACACCCTCTGTGTGAAAAAGTTTTTCCTCATCTAAAGAACGACACTTGGGTTGTTCTAATCTTGACTTCATCTTCGCTTTCCAGCCTATCCCACATAACCCTTTTCCTTTTTCTTCCTTTTTTTGCCAGAGATGCTGCCTGACCCACCGAGTTACTCCAGCACTTTGTGTCTATCTTTGGTACAAACCACCATAGGCAGTTCCTTGTTTCTACTTCTGCCTAACTTTGACTACCTTTGGTCAAAAAAATGGGCACGCAAAATTTTATACGATTAACTTGTTCACCATTTAATCTGTCTGTATACTTTTGCAAAATCATTTTGTCAACTTCAAAATTTGTTTTCTCACACCCATTTTACATCAGCAAATGTCCTTGAAATCTCCACTGTCCCTTCTTTAAATACATGAATGCAGATTGTGTGCTGTTGAGATTCTAGCACCGCTACTTGGGGTACCCCATTAGTTACACCTCAAAAACTTGAAAAATACATATTTAGTCCAGAGAAGATAGGCAGTGCTGGAGACCCTCAGCGGGTCAGGCAGCATCTCAGGAGTAAATGGTTAGGTGATATTTCATGTTGGGACCCTTCTTCAGACCGATGCTCTCCTGAGCTGAGCTACCCAAAACGTCACCCATTATTTCTCTCCAGAGATGCTGCCTGTCTCCTGAGGTACTCCAGCATTTTGTGACTATCATCAGGCCCTTTGTCCCAACCTGCCCACTCTGACCAAAATCTATACTAGTCCCGCTGGTCCACATTTGGCCCATTTCCCTCTAAACCTTTCCTATCCACATACCTGTGTATATGGCTTCAAATGTTGCTATAGTACTTACCTCAACTACCTGCCAATATTTCCTGTCATAGATTAATGATGTTTTCATCACATGACTTCACTCTTACTTAAATAAGAACAGCAATATTACCGACCTTTCCAACACTGACCTCTCACACCACCCTCATGCTATTATGTCTCCAGCTCCTCCAAAAAATCCATCCTTGTCCTCCATCTGACCAATATTCTGATCCTTAACAACTTTGCCAGCTGGCATAGACTGCAACTTACCGTGCACGCTGATAACACGTCAGCATCAACACTTCCACATTATGTTGGCAGACTGCTCATCCAATATCATGTATTTGTCTTAAATACCTATTAACTATTTGGATGTCCGAAACCATTAACTTTAGCCTTTTCCTCAATTGCTTTATTGCATAATCTTACAATCTCCCCACTCTTCCTTTGCATAATTGTATCCTCACTCCTTTTGCTCTGCATTGATTTCCATCTGATTACTAATCTGTGAAACCGTTTGGAACACTTTTGTACATTAAGGCTGCTATGGTAATACAAGCTGTGCTATATCCAGAAAACATGCATTGTGTAGCTGTTGACAATTCTGGAATGGATGCAGCTTGGATTCTACAGCATGTATGCAGGAATCTAGAAATCACTGTTGATATTCTGCACAGATCAGCTTTTAAACATATTAATTTGACATTTCTTTGACTGTTAGTTCAGTCGATATTAATCCAAATATCTCACATAGATCAGGACTTCCATTAATTGGTTTCACACTATTATATCAACTGTTTATCTACTGATGTCAGTTGAGTAATTTCTCGTCTGCTGTTTTATTAATTACCACAAGAGAAAAGTGAAAAATCTGTGCAAAGTCAATCAATTTAAAATACAGTTTAAATTGAAAGTATATTTAAAGGAGATGTGCGGAGCATGTTTATTTCTTGGAGGGTAGTGGGTGTCTGGAACACGGTGCCAGCGGTGGTGGTGTTTAAAGAGGCTTTTGGATAAGCAAATGAATGGAGGGATATGGATCATGTGCAGGCAGAAGGGATTCGTTTATCTTGCCATCATGTTCGGCATGGATATTATGGGCTGTGCTGTACTGTACTGTTTCAAGTTCTATTTCCAATGTTCTAATTCACAATGAAATGAAACAGATTGTAAGTTGTGTGTTTTCTGTATTGGTCCACAATTGAGCAAACACAGATATTAATAGATCAAAAACTGCACCTGGCAGGTAATTTAGAAGTAATGTCTCCCCTTTCTGTACACATGTGTGGATAGTGGAATCACTTACTAACAAGTTATTATTTATGGAGGAGTTACCATCTGAAATCATTGACAGCGGAGTTCTTTTTGCTGATCCCTGCATTTGGAACATTTTATTGAACTCACAGGCCTACAGAATAATTTATCACACTTCTGTGCTAAACAGATTATGAAAAGATGACTCGGAACATCATTCTAACCCTGTATTTGCAAGGAAGGCAACTAATTCAGATCAAAGAGATGTAAATTACTGAGAGCTCGCTTCAGGATTTTAAATTTTAGTTTGTTAAAAATTTCGTTTGGAGACCTTTTCGTCTGTTTTATGTGGGGGATGGGGGTGGGGAAGGGGGAAACCATTTTTCCAGTCCCTACCTGGACAAGGATGCGTCCTTCCTCCGAGCCACATCTTCGCCCCCTCCTCGCGGCCTACCACTTGGATTGGCGCGGCCTTTCCTGCCGGTGGCCGTCTAGAGCTTCGAGCTGCAGCTTCAGTGCCAGCGCAGCACTGAGGTACCATCAAGGAGCGGGCAATTCCTTACCCAGGTCGCCGTGTGGAGCTCCGGAGTGCTGTGAGTGCCGACTTCAACATCATGGAGCTGTGAGGTCTGCGGAGCATCCAGCCGCGGTGGCGCTGACTTTAAACACTGCGGAGCCTGGGATCATTCACCGAGATTGCCAGTGCTGCAGCTCCAACCAGCGCAGCCTGTGGACTTCGGAAGTCGCGGTTTCCGGTAGCAAGCAGCTCAGAGCTTCCGTGGATTTTGAAGAAACAGCAGCAAAGAGAAGCAGCAAAATGCACTGATTGGCTCTAGCCCAAGTGGGAGGAGAGTTAGAAGTGAGTCAGAGGTGAATCAGAGGTGGAAAACAGTTTAAAAAGAGAGGCAAAACACAGACAGACTTAACTCAGAGCTTCCATGGACTTTGAAGAACAGCAGCAAAGGGAAGCAGGAAAAAGCACTGATTGGCTCTAGCCTGTGGGAGGAGAGTTAGAAGTGAGTCAGAGGAGGAAAATAGTTTAAAACTGAGGAATTTGGTTTGTAAATTGGTAAATTAGGCAATTTATCAGTCAATATAAGCAAGATGGCTCTTAGGGAGTGGCAGTGAGGGAGTGGCCTTGTGAGTAAAGTGTGAGTCTTTGGCTCAAGAGTCTTAGGAGAGGAGGCTACGCATAAACCTCGAGAGGACAGAACGTGGTGAACACATGTCAGGGCAGATGAGACAGTGTGAGGCTTGCAGAATGTGGGAGCCCAGGTACAATGATGGAGCCTCTGGCTGCTACAATTGTGGCAAGTGTGTCCAGCTTCAGCTCCTAAAGAACCGTGTTGGGGGCACTGGAGAAGCAGCTGGATGACCTCAGGGCCATCCAGGGAAATGAGAGTTTCCTGGACAGGACCTATAGTGAGGTAGTCACGCCAAGAATACGGAAAGAACCAAGGTGTGACGGAGAGAAAGGGTGGAAATTGTGGTGTGCAGAAGACCCAGGTGGCTCTGCCTAATGAAAACAGCTACGCCCTCTCGGGCACTATCTGGGGAGACGATGTTTCCAGTCCTAGTGGCGGACATGTTGGTGGCTCCAATCCTAGAGATGGGACTCGACCGGTGAGACCGACATCGGGCAGAGCCCTAGTGGTGGGTGACTCCATTGTCCGAGGAGCGGACAGGAGATTCTGTGGCGGCAGACGAGACGCGAGGATGGTCTGTTGCCTCCCTGGTGCCAGGGTTCAAGATGTCACAAGCCAAATTCAGAACATCCTCAAGAGAGCGAAGGTGAACAGCCGGCAGTGGTTGTGCACGTAGGCACAAACGACATCGGGAAGAAGGGGAAGGAGGTTCTCCAACATGATTTCAGAGAGTTGGGAAGTAGACTGAAATGCCGGACTTCTAGGATGGTTATCTCTGGATTGCTTCCAGTACCACGTGCTAGTGAGGACAGGGAGATAGGGGATCTGAATGAGGGGCTGGAGCAGGGAGCAAGGATTTAGATTTATGGACCACTGGGATCTCTTCTGGGGTAGGGGAGACCTGTACAAAAGGGACGGGTTACACCTTAACTGGAGGGGGACCGACATTCTGGCAGGCAGGTTTGCTAGGGCTACACATGTGGGTTTAAACTAAATAGTGGGGGGGAGGGATTGACAAATTGGGAGTATAAAGATGGCGTTGAAAGGGAAGTGACTACAGGAAAAATTACAAAGACTCTCTAATTAATGGGAAGCAAAGCTCGAGAATGGACAACAGAGTAAGGTCAGGGCCAATTGCGAGCTGTGCGAGGGGGGAAGTGAATACGGAGGTCAAAGTGCTGTATATGAATGCGCGAAGTATAAGAAATAAAGTGGACGAGCTTGAGGCTCAGTTAGAAACTGGGAAGTATGATGTTGTGGGAATTACTGAGACATGGCTTCAAGAGGGCCAGGGCTGGGAGCTGAATATTCAAGGGTATACCGCCTATTGAAAAGACAGACAGGTGGGCAGAGGGGGTGGGGTTGCCTTGTTGGTGAGGAATGAAATTCAGTCCCTTGCAAGGGGTGACATTGAAACAGGAGATGTGGAGTCAGTATGGATAGAACTAAGGGATTGTAAGGGTAAAAATGGGACTAATCTACAGGCCCCAAACAGTAGCCTGGACATAGGGTGCAAGTTGAATCAGGAGTTAAAATTGGCATGTAGTAAAAGTAATGCTGTGGTTGTTATGGGAGATTTCAACATACAGGTAGACTGGGAAAATCAGGTTGGTACTGGACCCCTAGAAAGGGACTTTGTAGAGTGCCTTTGTGATGGATTATTTGAACAGCTTGTATTGGAGTCTACCAGGGAGAAGGCAATTCTGGATTTAGTGTTTTGTAATGAATCAGATTTGATAAAGGACTTCGAGGTTAATGAGCCATTAGGAGGTAGTGACCATAACATGGTCAGGTTTAATCTACAATTGGAGAGGGAGAAGGGTAGATCAGAGGTGTCAGTGTAACAGTTGAATAAAGGGGACTATGGGGCCATGAGGGAGGCGCTGGCCAAAGTTGACTGGAAAGATACATTAGCAGGGTTGACAGTGGAACAAAAATGGCAGGTGTTTCTAGGCATAATACAGAAGGTGCAGGATCAGTTCATTCCTGGGAGAAAGAAAGATTCCAAGGGGAGAAAGGGGCAACCAAGGCTGACAAGGGAAGTCAGGGACAGTATAAAAATGAAAGCACAGAAGTACAACGCAGCAAAGATGAGCGGGAAGCAAGAGGATTGGGTAATCTTTAAAGAACAACAGAAGATAACCAAAAAGACAATACAGGATGACAAGATGAGGTACAAAGGTAATCTAGCCAAGAATATAAAGGAGGATAGTAAACGCTTCTTTTGGTATGTGAAGAGGAAAAAAATAGTTAAGTCCAAAGTTGGACCCTTGAAGACCGACAAAGGTGAATTTATTATGGGGAACAAGGAAATGGCAGATGAGTTGAACAGGTACTTTGGATCTGTCTTCACTAAGGAGGACACAAACAATGTTCCTAATATAGTAGTGGCCAGAGGATCTGGGGTGACGGAGGAACTGAAGGAAATCCACATTGGGCAGGAAATGGTGTTGTATAGACTGATGGGACTGAAGGCTGATAAATCCCCAGGGCCTGATGGTCTGCATCCCACGGTACTTAAGGAAGTGGCTCTAGAAATTGTGGATGCATTGGTGATAATTTTCCAATGTTCTATAGACTCAGGATCAGTTCCTGTGGATTGGAGGGTAGCTAATGTTATCCCACTTTTTAAGAAAGGCGGGAGAGAGAAAACAGGGAATTATAGACCAGTTAGCCTGACATCGGTGGTGGGGAAAATGCTGGAGTCAATTATAAAAGATGAGATAGCCGAACATTTGGATAGCAGTAACAGGATCGGTCCGAGTCAGCATGGATTTATGAGGGGGAAATCATGCTTGACTAATCTTCTGGAATTTTTTGAAGCTGTAACTAGGGAAATGGACAAGGGAGAGCCAGTGAATGTGGTGTACCTGGACTTTCAGAAATAATTTGATAAGGTCCCACATAGGAGATTAGTGGGCAAAATTAGGGCACATGGTATTGGGGGTAGAGTGCTGACATGGATAGAGATGTGCTTGGCAGACAGATAACAGAGTAGGGATTAACGGGTCCCTTTCAGAATGGCAGGAAGTGACTAGTGGGGTACCGCAATGCTTGGTGCTGGGACCGCAGCTATTTACATTATACATCAATGATTTGGATGAAGGGATTTAAAGTAACATTTACAAATTTGCAGATGACACAAATCTGGGTGGCAGTGTGAATTGTGAGGAGGATGCTATGAGAATGCAGGGTGTGGGAGTGGGCAGATGCATGGCAGATGAAGATTAATGCTGATAAATGTGAGGTTATTCACTTTGATAGCAAAAACAGGAAGGCAGATTACTATCTAAATGGTGTCAAATTGGGAAAAGGGGAAGTACAACGGGATCTGGGAGTCCTTGTACATCAGTCCATGAAAGTAAGCATGCATGTACAGCAGGCAGTGAAGAAAGCGAATAGCATGTTCTTGGTTCATGGTTCTTGTTGGCCTTTATTACAAGAGGAATCGAATATAGTGGAATTCTCTGCCGGGCAGTGGAGGCAGGTTCTCTGGATGTTTCAAGGGAGAGCTAGATAGTGCTCTTAAAAATAGTGGAGTCAGGGGATATGGGGAGGAGGCAGGAAAGGGGTACTGATTGGGGATGATCAGCCATGATCACATTGAATGGCGGTGCTGGCTCGAAGGGCCAAATGGCCTACTCCTGCGTCTATTGTCTATTGTCTATTGTCTATTGGAATAGTCTTTGTAGAAAGCGGAAAAGGGTGGAGATGGGAAGTGTTGGGATCCTGTTGCAAGTGGCGAAATTTGAAGGATTATGTGTTGTATGCGACGGCTGATAGGGTGAAAGGTAAGGACTAGGGGAGCTCTGTCTATGTTGTGACAAGGGCGGAGCTGTGGGGTACTGAGGAGACACGAGTGAGGGCCTCGACTGTAATGGGAAGAGGGGAACTCCCGTTCCCCAAAGAATGAGGACATTTTGGATATCCTGGTATGAAACACCTCATCTTGGGCGCAGTTGTGGCATAGACGGAGGAATTGGGAGTAGGGGATAGTCTTTGCAGGAAGCAGGGTGGGAAGAAGTGTAGTCGAGATAGACGCGGGAGTGAGCGGGTTTGTAATAGACGTCAATCAATAGTCTATTTCCTGTGATGAATACTGTAAGTTCAAGAAAGGAGAGGGAGGTGTCGGAGTAAGTAAACTAGTTTAAGAAGGAACTGCAGATGCTGGAAAATCGAAGGTACACAAAAAAGCTGGAGAAACTCAGCGGGTGCAGCTGCATCTATGGAGCGAAGGAAATAGGCAACGTTTCAGGCCGAAACCCTTCTTCAGACTGATGGGGGGGGTGGGGACGGGGAGAAGAAAGGGAAAAGGAGGAGGAGCCCGAGGGCTGATGGAGAGATAGGAAGGGGAGGAGACAGCAAGGGCTAACAAAATTGGGAGAATTTAATGTTCATGCCCCCAGGAAGCAGACTCCCCAAGTGGAATATGAGGTGCTGTTCCTCCAATTTCCGGTGATGCTCGGTCTGGCCATGGAGGAGACCCAGGACAGAGATGTCGGATACGGAATGGGAGGGGGAGCTGAAGTGATGAGCCACCGGGAGGTCAGGTTGGTTAATGCGGACCGAGCGGAGGTGTTCGGCAAAACGATCGCCAAGCCATCCGCTTGATCTCACCGATGTAGATCAGCTGACATCTTCCATTTGTTCCCTCCGTAGCATGCAAAATGGTGAGTTTGAACTTAGTCTGGCATGTGGGTCACTTACCATTGACCACAGAATCTGGGCCAGTGCTGCTTATGTTTCCTGACACAAGCTAATTGGCTGCTGCATAATAACAGTGAATTCAAAAGTAGTTTTTTGGCTGAAAAGCGATTTGGACTGTCCTGAGGTCATGAAAGGTTCTTCACGTAAGCACATTTTTCTCTCCCTGTCTAAAATGGTTGTTCAATAATGTAGGCATTTTCATTTCGCAGCTGGATATGTGTAAACTGTACATGATTCGTGTAAAATGTCTTACAGGTAAAAAACATTTTTTGGACAGATTTGAAGCAAAGTAATTAGCTTAATTTGAGGAGCTCCTGCCATCTGCAGTTGGCCCTGCTTTTGTTAAACAGCAATTCTGGACAGCATGCACATCTTCGCCTGCCACCAAACAACAATGATTTTTTAATGGGTATGTAAATAGAGTGTCAGTCTGACTAAGAGCAATGAGGCATTCACGTCCCTAATATGATTAAGCAAAGCAAACCTGCAGACTACAATGTCTGATTGCCTGGCAACCTGTCCCCTGGCAAACAAAAAAATTACAGAAGGAGATGGAGCTTGAGAAAAAGTAATACAGACTTCATCAAAGTATAAATATGCAAAAAAATGCACACGTTATAGTTGTGTGCGTTTTATTTCTTCTTCTCTCACCTTGGAAAATGTTTTATGCAGGTACAAATCATTGTGGATGCATAATGTAATCAGGCACATGCTTGTGAAGAATGGATTTCTGATTTTACTGGACTCCCAAATGTCAACATCAAGCATTCCCAAATCAGCTCTGGCCCTTCCTCTACCTTGCTATTGGCAGTTATGTGGGACCAAACCTCAGACGTGTAGTACGCCAGCAAGCTTTACTTTCCAATTACAGCGTTAGCGTTAGCTTGCATTGTGGCCCCCATGGGTGAAAGTGACAAATGCTGCTTAATTCTGAACACGGAATTGTTGCAGGTTTTTTTTATCAAATTAGTCTTTTCTGTTCTCAAATTTAAATCCCAGTTTGTTAATCCACAACACCATCCAATGCTTCAGTAATACAAATTCTGCACGGGAGATTTGCAGAGTTAAAATCAATACTATGATTGGCTTTAACCATGCTATAAACATGCCTTGATCTACTCAACATGAATGCTAATTTGGGAATTTTAATTGATCCTTTTACTTTCACAATGCTTCTATTGCTGTTGTGGTGAATTGCCCATCTATATTTAATCCCGATTTTTAAATAGGTCATCTCTGCACTGAGAGCCTGAGATTTGATATAAAATGCAATTTTGAAAATAGCAATTGAAGTTTGCTCAAACACTCAGGACATAGATTACATAAAGATGATATTGAACTCAAACCAAGGATATATCAACATTTGTACTTTCCCTCTGCTCTCGTATGTAAATATGTGGAATATTCTGGTTTGTGATTGCTCCAACCACACATGCTCAAAATAATATTTTGAAATTCAACAATATTTTTGAGGACTGAAATGATTGTTGACTTTTGGGGTCTATTTTACCTAAAGCTAAACAATACTGGTCACCCTGATCCTAGTTGCTCTAAGTGCAATTATAAACTACGCAATAATATTATGGTTGCCATGTGTAAAAATGGTCAAGTTGTCTAATGTTAAACATGAGGCCTGTTTCCAGGTGCTGACCTGATGGGTCTCTCTAATGACCTCTCCACCATTGTAGGGATCTATAGGAGGCACTGCCTCGAAAAGGCAGCCAATATCATCATAAACCCACATTATCCTGATGACACTCTCATTTCACTCCTCCTATTGGAAAGAAGGCACAGGAGCCTAAAAACTGTGACCGCCAGGTTCAAGAACAGTTTCTTCCCAACAACCATTTATCCTGGACTAACGTCATGGATGACCATGTCCTCCTCAGTATTGACTCAAAATCTTTGCCCCTTCATCATCCTCCCACACAGAAGCTTCCTCCATTCTTCCTCTTGTGGTCTACAATCTTTTGCTGAGGTATTGTGTCATTTGAAAATGCTTAAACCTTTCTGCTTACTAATAGGCTTTGCAAAACCTTCCTCTTCAACCCCACAGCCTGACATTTCAAGATCTCTATCTGCTATGAAATTCTTTGGGGCATTTCTTTCGTGAAGGTAAATATAGAGGTGGAATTTATTGTCTGAAGTGTATTGTGTATTGTCTGAACATCTCTCATTGAGATTTCTCTATTTCCTTCACTTTATTAACAGCTCTCTGAGCCTTCAGGTTCGATCTTAAAAACATCAAATCAGCTGACAAGGAGTGCTTGTTAACATAAGTGATTAGACATTTGCCTTACAAAGTTCTCACCCTCAATATCTAATATCAAACGATTGTTTCTCTGAGTGTTACTAAGCTAAGCTTCCTTTCTTCCATGCACAGTTATTTTCCATCAAATGGGACTGAATATAATATAGAACAGTAAATAACAGGACCAGACCTTATGGCCCACAACGTCTGTGCTGAATCTGATGCCAGGTTAATCTACTTTGCCCGCACGTGATTCATATCCCCCATTCCCTGCATATCCAAGTGCTTATCTAAAATCCCCTTAAACATCAGCATCTTATCTGCTTCCACCACCTCCCCTGACAGCACAATCCAGACACATTAGACTCTGTCTGGCACATCTCCTTTAAACTTTCCCACTCTGACCTTAAAGCCATGCCCTCTATTCTTCTACATCTCCACCCTGGCATGGGTTTGGTAGACCCACCATTTCAACCTGTTCTTACATGAAATATATGATTTCTTCTTCTTACATCTTGATCTTATCTACTTCTTGCAGGATCGAGGGGCTGAGTGACCAATTCTGCTCTGTATTAACATAGAGATCAGCAGCTTCAGAGTGTGACTGATTACACTTCCCCTTGGCCCTTTTGCTGTAACACTAACAAACCCTTTTGTTATGTACCATAATTTTTTAGACATGTAAACTCACCCGCCTTTATACTAAATACAGAATTTCCCTCCTGTCTCTCTTCCCAACACCATCAAAACCAACCATAAGACCTATCCCATATTATCCCAACAATCACACCCTTCTATGCTCTAAACTAATCACATTTGTAATTTTCTCTAATCCTGATAGTCATCAATCTCAAATTGTAACATTATTTATGCCACACATCATGCTCAGTATTTCCTCTGGAGCATCGGAAGCTGAAGCGTGACCTGGTAGAAGTATATAAAATTGTGAGGCATAAATAGGAGACACTCAGAAGCTTTTTCCCAGGGTGGAAATGCCAAAGACAAGAGGGCATAGCATCAAGATCAAAGGGGCAAAGTTTAAAGGAGGTCCAAGTTTTTTACTTGGGGAATGGCGGGAGCTTGGAATGCACTGCCAGAGGCGGTGGTGGAGGCAAACTGTTTAGATACACTCGAGGATATGCAGGTAATACAGAGTTATGGAGCAGACTGGTTCCACAAAGATGCAGCACAGAACGCCACAGGTGATCCCTTTTCCCTGTGGCTATCAAACTGTACAAGTCCTCCCCCTTCTGTCGTGGGGCAGACTGACTCTGCCCCCTCTCCCACCCCTCCTCCCTAATCTTTACTCAACATCCCCAATCCTGGACTTTGCACTCGCCACTTTTATTTCATGTTTCATGTATCTTGTAGTGTTTTATGACTGTGGGCAGAACAATTTCCCTCCTGGGATAAATAAAGTTCTTTCTTATTGTATCGCATCGTATAGTATGTGCAGAAGAGCTTTGTTTAACCTGACATCATATTCGGCACTGACATTGTAGACCTATGTTGCACTGTTCTGTGTTCTATGTTTCATTTCTATAATTCAGTGTGCTTTAATTCTGAAATCCAGTGTCTGCAGGAATATAGCTCTGTGTGAATTTCCGATCTGAACTCACAATCCTGAACTGTTCGTCAAAAGTAATAAAATGCTGTCCTGCATTATAAGTATGTTTTGGCAAGTTTCTGATCCCTGCCTGTTTCTTTATTGTCCTGAATCTGGCAATCATCTCCACAATTAAGGATAAAGTATTAGAAATTCTCTGTAAATATCAATGATTATTATTAATATTTCAGCAGCTTCTTGCCAAGAAAACACAAGCTTCCAGCCAGATTGTGTTATTGTGCCTTGTTTTATTCAAATACCATTGTACCAAATGATTCATTAATTATAAATTTATTTTATAAATAATACATTACGCTCAAACAGTCTAATTTATTGGCCATTTGGGATTATTGAAGAACAGTCCCACATTACTTAAATGTTTAAGTACTCATGCACTACTTCCCACAAAATTCCTTAAGGGTAAAAGGTGCCAATTTTTCTCTTGTCATTTCCAATTGAAAACATTCTTTGCCTTGCACATCAAATTGCAACGATTGGTGCTGGTGTTTCAATTTAAAGCTCTATGTGTAAAAATGTCAATGAGAACTTTTATCTCCACATAAATTGTCTCCAGTGTGTATGTGTGATATTGTTAGTGTGCAGGGATAGCTGGTCGTCGTGGACTCGGTAGGCTGATGGGCCTGTTTCCGCGCTGTATCTCTGAACTAAACTAATTATAGAACTCAAATGCCACAGAGGAGATATTTGGCTCATTAAATCCATGGCATGCCACTTCTTGAATGTAAACCTAATGACACTCTTCACACAGCCCCATGACACAAACATCACCTACAACTTTCCTTGTTTACCTGTGTAAAAAGAGATATGAGAAATCGCTAATATTTGGAAAACTCAAACAAAAGTAGAAGCTGAGATAAAATTCGTCAGTCTGAAGAAGGGTCGGGGTCCGAAACGTTGCCTAACCATGTTCTCCAGAGATGCTGCCTGATCCGATGAGCTACTCCAGCACTTTGTGTCTTCCTGTAAACCAGCATCTGCTGTTCATTGTTCCTACAAAAACACTACAAGTCATTAGTGACTGTATCAGGTAACTGCAGATTCACCTGAGCACTTCTTTATCTCCACTTTATCCATCTTGCCTCTTCAGATGAGACTTGACCTAGTTAATCAGAGCACAGTTTTAAACCACAGTGTGCAATTTTTTGAACTCCACTTTAATAATTTTAATTTTATTTTTAATAAGAGCTTAAAATAGTTTTGGATCCAAAACCATATCCCAGAGGAGCAGATCAACGTTCGAACAAAACTAATCAATGTACTCTATTCGATAAAATGCCATTATTTATGCATCACATTTGCTCTAGGTTTTTTTCAGTGAATATATTGTGATAGATTTGAAGATGCACCATTGAAACAGGCCCTTTGGGCTACCAAGTCCCTACTGACCATTGATCACCCATTCCCACTAGTTCAATGTTATCCCATTTTCGCATCCGCTCCCTACACACGAGAGGCAATTTACAGAGGCTGATTAACCAAAAAACCCACACGTCTTTGAGATTTGGTAGGAAGCCAGAGCACCCGGTTGAAACTCACGCAGTAACAGGGAGAACGTGCAAACTCCATAAGTCAGCACCCAAGGTCAGGATTGAACCTGAGTCTCTGTCACTGTGAGGCAGCTGCTCTACCAACTGCACCACTGAGCCACAAAATGGTCGGCATTTGTTCAGCACGGAATAAATGTGCGGAATGAAGAATTATGGGGACTGGGCAGGAAAGTGGAGCAGAGGCCAAAGATTGGATCAGGCATGATGTTACAAATGGACCTCACGTGCTTCTCTTGGAACTGTTTCATGTATTCTCCATCTACTCCTGCTTTTCGTGTTCCTGTGAATGATTTCTCTTCCCTCACATTATCTTACACTTTATGTTTCAACTGACTCTCTACAATTGATTTCCAGCAGTCTAATTCCAAACCGGGAATGACTTTTATCTGCTCGCCATTTATTTAAATGTACAACCGGTATTTACTGATGGAATTTTCGCCTTTAAAATGCAACTCAAATTGTAATTAAAATGTGTTATAGTATTGTGTCATCAGGCAACACAGTAAGATATTCTGTTGTGCAAGACGTACATTTATTGGCATATAGATATGTACGCGCCGTGTATGATTAACCTCAAATGAAAACTCATTTGGTCGAAACCATAAAATTACATCTTCATTAAAATAGCAGAGGCAGGAATCTCTAACCTATGTGCAGCTGTTCTATTGTTGATTTTCCATGGCATAATTCACAAGAGTTGAACCTTTAACTTGCAGAAGTTGTTGAAAGATTCAAAATGTTCTCTGAAAATTTTCTCATTGTGTACAATTCTCAGCATAACTCAGAGGTGAATATGATGTTCTATTGATTAAATCGGATCTGCAGTTATAAAATATCTTCTGCAGCACTGGGGCACGATTTGATGGGCAAACGTCATTATAAACCTCGGTACAATGACTCATTTACCATCCTTCCAGTTTAATAACTGGAGAACTTTTGAACAGTTTGTTCCTCCTTATTCATCCTCTGGCAATAAGGTATATATCCTTCCCAGCACATATAGGGCAATTCTATTTCATTCTGCAATAAACCTCACTTTCAGCCATATTTGCAAACAAACAGAAATCAAAATTTACATTTCCTATTTTGATAACAGAAAATAACATCTGACATTCATTATTTGTAGCCCCAAGTTATAACCTATTGTAACCATCACTGATCATCGTTTGTTCAAGCAGAAACTTCAAGTGCTTGCTAGCAGATGAATTAGATGGTTGTAGAAGCCGTAGGTCATTCATCCACAGTAACAATACTCAACCATCACCATGGATCTGGCAATGTAAACTTCAGTAACGTGCAAGACACTGGAGCCTAGGCTACACCGATAGATATTGCACTTTGTCAGGACGAGTCCACGACTGGTGGTTAGGCAGACATGGGATGGGTGACCAGGAGCAGATGTGGTGGGGTTTGAGCAACCATTAGTTTAGTTTAGTTTTAAATTAGTGTCGCCGAAGTACAATTAATTTTTTTTTTGTTACATGCTAATCACAGCCAAACTTTTAATAATTATTACTATCAATGTGTGGGAAGGAACTGCAGATGCTGGTTTAAACTGAAGATAAACACAAAAAATTAGAGTAACTCAGCGGGACTGGCAGCATCTCTGGAGAGAAGGAATGGGTGACGTTTCGGGTCGAGACCCTTCTTCAGACAAGAAGGGTCCCGACCCGAAATATCACCCATTTCTTAGAAACATAGAAACATAGAAATTAGGTGCAGGAGTAGGCCATTCGGCCCTTCGAGCCTGCACCGCCATTCAATATGATCATGGCTGATCATCCAACTCAGTATCCCGTACCTGCCTTCTCTCCATACCCTCTGATCCCCTTAGCCACAAGGGCCACATCTTAACTCCCTCTTAAATATAGCCAATGAACTGGCCTCAACTACCCTCTGTGGCAGAGAGTTCCAGAGATTCACCACTCTCTGTGTGAAAAAGGTTTTTCTCATCTCGGTTTTAAAGGATTTCCCTCTTATCCTTAAGCTGTGACCCCTTGTCCTGGACTTCCCCAACATCGGGAACAATCTTCCTGCATCTAGCCTGTCCAACCCCTTAAGAATTTTGTAAGTTTCTATAAGATTCCCTCTCAATCTCCTAAATTCTAGAGAGTATAAACCAAGTCTATCCAGTCTTTCTTCATAAGACAGTCCTGACATCCCAGGAATCAGTCTGGTGAACCTTCTCTGCACTCCCTCTATGGCAATAATGTCCTTCCTCAGATTTGGAGACCAAAACTGTACGCAATACTCCAGGTGTGGTCTCACCAAGACCCTGTACAACTGCAGTAGAACCTCCCTGCTCCTATACTCAAATCCTTTTGCTATGAAAGCTAACATACCATTCGCTTTCTTCACTGCCTGCTGCACCTGCATGCCTACTTTCAATGACTGGTGTACCATGACACCCAGGTCTCGCTGCATTTCCCCTTTTCCTAATCGGCCACCATTTAGATAATAGTCTGCTTTCCTGTTTTTGCCACCAAAATGGATAACCTCACATTTATCCACATTATACTGCATCTGCCAAACATTTTCCCACTCACCCAGCCTATCCAAGTCACCTTGCAGTCTCCTAGCATCCTCCTCACAGCTAACACTGCCCCCCAGCTTAGTGTCATCCGCAAACTTGGAGATATTGCCTTCAATTCCCTCATCCAGATCATTAATATTATTGTAAATAGCTGGGGTCCCAGCACTGAGCCTTGCGGTACCCCACTAGTCACTGCCCGCCATTGTGAAAAGGACCTGTTTACTCCTACTCTTTGCTTCCTGTTTGCCAGCCAGTTCTCTATCCACATTAATACTGAACCCCCAATGCCGTGTGCTTTAAGTTTGTATACTAATCTCTTATGTGGGACCTTGTCGAAAGCCTTCTGGAAGTCTAGATACACCACATCAACTGGTTCTCCCCTATCCACGCTACTAGTTACATCCTCGAAAAATTCTATAAGATTCGTCAGACATGATTTACCTTTCGTAAATCCATGCTGACTTTGTCCAATGATTTCACCACTTTCCAAATGTGCTGCTATCCCATCTTTAATAACTGACTCTAGCAGTTTACCCACTACCGATGTTTGACTAACTGGTCTGTATTTCCCCGTTTTCTCTCTCCCTCCCTTCTTAAAAAGTGGGGTTACGTTTGCTACCCGCCAATCCTCAGGAACTACTCCAGAATCTAAAGAGTTTTGAAAGATTATTACTAATGCATCCAATATTTCTGGAGCTACTTCCTTAAGTACTCTGGGATGCAGCCTATCTGGCCCTGGGGATTTATCGGCCTTAATCCATTCAATTTACCCAACACCACTTCCCGGCTAACCTGGATTTCACTCAATTCCTCCAACTCCTTTGACCCACGGTCCCCTGCTATTTCCGGCAGATTATTTATGTCTTCCTTAGTGAAGACGGAACCAAAGTAGTTATTCAATTGGTCCGCCATATCCTTGTTCCCCATGATCAACTCACCAGTTTCTGACTGCAAGGGACCTATATTTGTTTTAACTAATCTCTTTCTTTTCACATATCTATAAAAACTTTTGCAGTCAGTTTTTATGTTCCCTGCCAGTTTTCTTTCATAATCTATTTTTCCTTTCCTAATTAAGCCCTTTGTCCTCCTCTGCTGGTCTCTGAATTTCTCCCAGTCCTCTGGTATGCTGCTTTTTCTGGCTAATTTGTACGCATCGTCCTTCGCTTTGATACTATCCCTGATATCCCTTGTTATCCACGGATGCACTACCTTCCCTGATTTATTATTTTGCCAAACTGGGATGAACAATTTTTGTAGTTTATCCATGCCGTCTTTAAATGTCTTCCATTGCATATCCACCATCAACCCTTTTAGAATTAATTGCCAGTCAATCTTGGCCAATTCACGTCTCATACCCTCAAAGTTACCTTTCTTTAAGTTCAGAACCATTGTTTCTGAATTAACAATGTCACTCTCCATCCTAATGAAGAACTCAACCATATTATGGTCACTCTTGCCCAAGGGGGCACGTACAACAAGACTGCTAACTAACCCTTCCTCATTACTCAATACCCAGTCTAAAATAGCCTGCTCTCTCGTTGGTTCCTCTACATGTTGATTTAGATAACTATCCCGCATACATTCCAAGAAATCCTCTTCCTCAGCACCCCTGCCAATTTGATTCACCCAATCTATATGTAGATTGAAGTCACCCATTATAACTGTTTTGCCTTTGTTGCACGCATTTCTAATTTCCTGTTTGATACCATCTCCAACTTCACTACTACTGTTAGGTGGCCTGTACACAACACCCACTAGCGTTTTCTGCCCCTTAGTGTTTAGCAGCTCTACCCATACCGATTCCACATCCTCCAAACTAATGTCGTTCCTTTCCATTGCGTTAATCTCCTCTCTAACCAACAACGCTACCCCACCTCCTTTTCCTTTCTCTCTATCCCTCCTGAATATTGAATATCCCTGGATGTTCAGCTCCCAGCCTTGGTCATCCTGGAGCCATGTCTCCGTGATCCCAACTATATCATAATCATTAATGGCTATCTGCACGTTCAACTCATCCACCTTATTACGAATACTCCTTGCATTGAGACACAAAGCCTTCAGGCTTGTTTTTACAACGCTCTTACCCCTTATACAATCATGTTGAAAAGTGGCCCTTTTTGATTTTTGCCCTGATTTTTGCCGCAGAGCCACCCATGGTGCCATAAACTTGGCTGCTGCTGCATTCCCCTGATGAGCCATCTCCCTCAACAATATCCAAAATGGTATACCTGTTTAGGAGGGAGATGACCGCAGGGGACTCCTGCACTACTTGCCTACTGCTTTGCTGGCTATTGGCCACCCGTTCCTTTTCTGTCCTCTTGCCTTTTACCTGCGGTGTGACCAACTTGCTGTACGTGCTATCCACGACTTTTTCAGCATCGTGGATGCTCCAGTATGAATCCGGCCGCAGTTCCAATCGTTCAATGCGGTCTGCCAGGAGCTGCAGCTGTACACACTTCCTGCAAACGTAGTCACCAGGGACACCGACCATATCCCTGATCTCCCACATGTTGCAGGCTGAGCAAACCAGGGGGCCAATCTCCACTGACATATCTTACTCCCAAATTAACTCTATATTAAATATTAAAAAACACAAAACTTTATCCTTTAAACTTTACTAATAAATACTAATAAATACTGTTCACTTAACTCCCAGAATCCTTAACCTGAAGGCAGAAATGTAAAAATGTAAACCCGGGGTTGCACCCAATCAGCTGCTTCCTCTGGTCCTCTTCCACCAATCAGAGGCTTCCACCAGACTCCTTCTCTGGAACGTTGCCGATTTTGGTGTCAGGTCCCTGGGCCTCCGTGAAAGCAAACTCCGCAATGTATTTTATACTTACAGCGCAGGTACTCCTCCCCTCACACCAATGGCTCCCTGGGCCTCTGTGAAAGCAAGCCCCGCGATGTATTTTACTTTCTTCTCTCCAGGGATGCTGCCTGTCCCACTGAGTTACTCCAACTTTTTTGTGTTTACACTGAGGCAGTGCCCTCTAGTCCTAGACTCCCTCACTAGTGGAAATATCCCTTCCATATCCACCTTAAAAAGGCCTTTCACTATTTGGTAAGTTTCAATGAGATTCCCCATCCACCTTCTAAACTAGCGTGTACAGGCCCATGGCAGGCAAATGAACATTGTACGTTAGCCCAATCATCCCCAGGTTCATTCTCGCAATCATTTGGATCCACTGGACCCTCTCCAAAGCCAGCATATCCCTCCTCACATATGGGACCCAAAACTGTTCCCAATACTCCAAATGCTGTCTGACCAGTGGCTTATAAAGCATCAGCATTACATCCCTGCTTTTATATTCATAGAAACATAGAAACATAGAAAATAGGTGCAGGAGTAGGCCATTCGGCCCTTCGAGCCTGCACCTCCATTCGATATGATCATTGCTGATCATCCAACTCAGTATCCCATCCCTGCCTTCTCTCCATACCCCCTGATCCCTTTAGCCACAAGGGCCACATCTAACTCCCTCTTAAATATAGCCAATGAACTGGCCTCAACTACCTTCTGTGGCAGAGAATTCCACAGATTCACCATTCTCTGTGTAAAAAATGATTTTCTCATCTCGGTCCTAAAAGACTTCCCTCTTATCCTTAAACTGTGACCCCTAGTTCTGGACTTCCTAATTCTAGTTCTTTTAAAATGAATGCCTTCTTTACTATTGATTCAACTCCAAATTAACCTTTGGGAATCTTGCATCAGCACTCCCAAGTCCTTTGGCACCTCCGATTTCTGAATCCTCTCCCCATTTAGAAAACAGACTACACCTTTATCCCTACGAACGAAGTGCACGACTGCACACTTCTCTATGCTATCTTCTATCTGCTACTTCTTCACCTACTTTCCCAACCTGTCCAAGTCCTTCTGCAGACTTCTTTTTTTTTTTTTAATTTAATTTTTATTAGAAGTACAGTAAATTACAGTAATACACATCACATATATCTTATTACATTTGTTGTACCACTTCGTTTTTCGAGCTTTAAAAATGGTAGAAATAAAAGAAGTAAGGAAAGTGAGCAAGAATCGTGAAGGTGCAGGAAAGTGTTGGGAAAAGAAAGCCCCTTACGGAAGAAGTTAGAGAAGGAAGTAAAGAAAGGAAATAAGACCCTAGAAAGAAAAGAAAAAAAAAGGAAAAACAATCGCTCTATTGTAACACAAAACTCCGCAAAAAAGGATATACCAACCGTGTTTTTTTTAATTTATTTTATACCCCCCCGTTACCAGATCCTGGTACCATTTATATTTTAAATTACTATTGCACCTTATGCTTGTAATAGTTCCATAAATGCAGACCACGTCTTTTGGAAGTGGTCTGCTTAGCCTGCTAGGAGGAGTCTCATCTCTTCCAAGTGTAGTGTTTCGAACATGTTTGAAATCCACATTTTTATTGTTGGTATTGGAGCATTTTTCCAAAATTTGAGTATAAGCCTTTTTCCCATTATTAGCCCGTAATTAAGTAAGTTCTTTTGAAACGCGTTTAATTCGGGGTTACCTTCCGATATTCCAAAAATGATCCATTCTGCTTTTGGTACAAGTTTTATTTTAAATAATTTTGTGAAGATTTCAAATATTTTTTTCCGGAATTTTTGGATTTTTATACAAAAAACAAAAGAGTGCGCTATGGTAACTTCTTGTGACTGACATTTATCACAAATGGGTGAGACATTGGGGAAAAGTTTATTTATTTTAGTTTTTGAATAATATAGTCTATGTAATGTTTTATATTAACCATAAAATAACCATATAACAATTACAGCACGGAAACAGGCCATCTCGACCCCTCTAGTCCGTGCCGAACACATAATCTCCCCTAGTCCCATATACCTGCGCTCAGACCATAACCCTCCATTCCTTTCCCATCCATATAACTATCCAATTTATTTTTAAATGATAAAAACGAACCTGCCTCCACCACCTTCACTGGAAGCTCATTCCACACAGCTACCACTCTCTGAGCAAAGAAGTTCCCCCTCATGTTACCCTTAAACTTCAGTCCCTTAATTCTCAAGTCATGTCCCCTTGTTTGAAACTTCCCTACTCTCAGTGGGAAAAGCTTTTCCACGTCAACTCTGTCTATCCCTCTCATCATTTTAAAAACCTCTATCAAGTCCCCCCTTAACCTTCTGCGCTCCAAAGAATAAAGCCCTAACTTGTTCAACCTTTCTCTGTAACTTAGTTGCTGAAACCCAGGCAACATTCTAGTAAATCTCCTCTGTACTCTCTCTATTTTGTTGACATCCTTCCTATAATTAGGCGACCAAAATTGTACACCATACTCCAGAATTGGCCTCACCAATGCCTTGTACAATTTTAACATTACATCCCAACTTCTATACTCAATGCTCTGATTTATAAAGGCCAGCACACCAAAAGCTTTCTTTACCACCCTATCTACATGAGATTCCACTTTCATGGAACTGTGCACAGTTATTCCCAGATCCCTCTGTTCACCTACATTCTTCAATTCCCTACCATTTACCATGTACGTCCTATTTTGATTTGTCCTGCCAAGATGTAGCACCTCACACTTATCAGCATTAAACTCCATCTGCCATCTTTCAGCCCACTCTTCCAACTGGCATATTGAATTAGAGTATGTCGTACGTTGATCGAGCATTTATGCACATACAGTAAGTGTTTATCCCAGCTCTCTTTTGAAATTTTTATAGCTAGTTCTTGTTCCCAGTCTCTTCTAATACCATCGGTTGTAGATATTTCTATATTTAAAATAATGTTGTATAAGTATGATATTAGATTTGCTGATTCAGCCTTTGTCTTCATGGCTTCATCCAATAAGTCTGGGGACATGTTATGATAGTCTTTTGTGTATTTTTTCAGATAGTCACGGATTTGAAGATATTTAAAATATTAATTATTTTTCAAATTATATTTCAGTTGTAATTGTTGAAATGATAATAATTTTCCTAATTCATACGTCTCCGAGCGTTTTGATTCCCATTCTTTCCCATTGTGTAAATGATTTATCTATAATTGAAGGTTTAAATGATGGGTTATTGACTATTGGCATTAAAAGAGATAGATTTCTTAATTTTAGATTCTGTTTTATTTGTTTCCAAGTTCTAATTGTGCTATGTATGATTGGATTTTTATTATAATTTTTGTTATTCAGATACATTGGTGAGAGGAGAGTCGCTCCTGTATTACACGGAGAGCAGTCCTCTCTCTCCATTACAATCCAGTCCACCTGCTGGGCAGAGTTGTCCAGCAGGTGAATCATATTTTTAATATTTACTGCCCAATTATAGTACATAAAATATAGTACATCTGCAGACTTCCTGCTTTCTTTACACAACATGCCCCTCCACCTATCTTCACATCATTCGCAAGCTTTAGGATCACCTTAAACTAGTCCAGGCAGAAGAACATTAGAAGGTTACATCCAGAGTTGAGAAGGATGTGATTGATGAGGGATATGGCCAAAAGCAGGCAGGTGCTACAAGCGTAGATGGCACATGTTGGTTGGTAAGGATAAGTTGGGCCAAAAGGCCTGGTTCCATGCTGAATGTCCCTATGGCTCTATGTCAGCAGCAGATGAACTGAGGCAAAGGTACGGTTGAGAGAGTGAACAGGGACAGTCTTGGGATATGACAGTGTGTTTATGTGCTCTTGATAATAATCTCCAGATTCTTTCTCCATTGGCTTTCAATTACTATTGAGAGGAACTGAGTTGATTAAAATGAAAGAGGATTAAATTAACTTCAAGAGCTTTATTATATCATGAACATTTTAATAACGTCAGGAGATTGGTGTAATTTTATCAATCTTCTTGTTTAGTTCCTCTCTCAAATACTATTAGAGTTACAATACCTTAAATGCTAATTTAATCCAGACACCAAGCCAACTGTATTTCTTTAACCTATCTTTAAAATATTCCACGTTCTCAGCTGGATGTTATTATTATTCCTTTCAGACAAGATAATGCATACATTTTAATGTTTGCCTTGATTTATCTGCCTTATCGATGAGTGGGCAACGTTTCCTCAAGGCCGTCTCCTGAGACATGAGCTTGCCAAAGGGGGGGATCACACTGGCTGGGGAGCTCCTATACCAAGAATTTAAATAAAAACCAAAATTAAATCTGAAATTATCTTCCAAATACTAAGGTTTCATTTGTGCCTAGCGTTGTCATATTCTACTCGTTCTGTTCCAACATAAAAATATTGTCTGCAGTGTTCACAGTTTGCTGCCATTAATTTTTTGAATCTTTGCTATTCCTAAAGATATTATTTGGTAAAAATGCACTTTTTTGTAATTTTCATCACTTAAGGGGCTGTCCCACAAGCATGCGAATCCATGCGGCAAGCGCGACCTAACGTGGTCGCTTGAGCCGTATGGAGTTGTGCGGAGCTGGTCCCGACATCGCGCGGGGCTCCAAAAAACTGACCGTGTTCAAAAATTCCGCGCGGCAACTGCCTGCCGGCCCGCAGTCACCCCAACGCCGTACGCACCGCCTCGACGCCGTACATCACGCGCGAACTTCCCGCGGACTTCGCTCGAACTTCATGTCACTCACTCGACCTCCACGCGGCCCCCGCTTCTGGTTTGGTCGCGCTTGCCGCATGCAGTCGCATGCTCGTGGGACAGGCCCTTTAGGTCGCGCTTGCGCATGCAGGTCGCATGTTTGTGGGACAGGCCCTTTAAGCATTTCGGCAAAGCCTATCAGATTATGATGGAATAAATTCCATATTGAATTCACTGATAAAGATAACTCCAAAGATAAAGATCATAGTGTATAACTTCCTAATCAAGAAATTTACATGACCATGCCATTACATCTTGCCCTTAATATACTTATTAAATGTGTTTGGTATATTCCCTTAATGTTTTGTTTGGCCTCTTTCATCTCCTAATAGCTAATGGTATGAACATTGAATTTTTCAATTGTATGTAACTAACCACAAAACCTCCCCCACATTTCTTAATCCCCCCCCCCCCCCCCCCCCCCCCCCGATCAGAACTGAACTCAAGATACAAAAACAATACTGTTTTATAATGAATCACCAGGTTTCTCATCTTTAAAACTCTCTGCCTTTACTAATAAAATCCAGAATCCCATGTGCCTTATTCATCCCTTGTTCAACCTGTCATACCATGTTCAATGATTCACATGCACATGCCCTTTGAAACTTGAGTTCACATTATTGCTGATTCATCCTACTGAAATATATCACCTCACATTTCTCCACAATAAAATTTATGGTTCATACACCTGCCTATTCTGCCTACATCTTGCTGAAATCTAACGCTATCCTCTTCACAGTTCACAGTACTGGGGGATTTTGTGTCAGGAGACAAGACCCATGAGTGTTTTATTGTCATATATCCCAAAACTGAACAATGAAATATTTACTTGCAGCAGCTCAACAAATATATCACAAATATATATATGTAAAATCCATAATAAATAATAAATAACAAAGAAAGTACAGTATATATTAACAAAAACAGACAGATAAATAAGTAGGCAATAATAGTGCAAAACCAAAAATATTGTCCCTGTCGATACAGTTTGGAGCCTCTTTGGAGATTGTAGTGTTTAATAGTCTGAGGGTAGGGAAGAAACTGCTCCTGTACCTGGATATTTCAGTTTTCAAGCTTCTATACCTTCTTCCTAATAGCAAGAGTGAAGTGAGAGTGTGGCCAGGGTGCTGTGGGTCTCTGATTATGTTAGCTGCCTTTTTGAGGCAGCGACTTCGGTAAATCCCTTCGATGGTGGGGAGGTCAGAACCCGTGATGGACTGGGCAGTGTTCACCACTTTTTGCAGTCTTCTTCGTTCCTGGGCATTGGAGTTGCTGAACCAGGCCGTGATGTAACCAGTCAATATGTTCTCTACTGTACACCTACAAATTGAAAAGTTGTGTCTTGACTCCCAAATTAATTCATGAATACATATTGAAAGAGTCACAAGCCCTAACACTAATCCTTTGGGAACAACACTACTCACCTTTCTCCGGTCCGAGAAACAACTATTCTCCACACACCTCTGCTCCCGAATACTGAGCAACTTTGAGCCAAAGCCTATTTGTGCCATCCAACTAATCATGTAGTAACATGGCCATCTGTAAGTCCATGTACATTAAATCTACTGCATTACCCTCATAAGCTCTATTCGTAACCACATCAAAAAAGTTCTATCAAATTGGTTAAACGTGATTTACCCCTCACAATTCCGTGCTCACTTGCCATCATTAATCCATTTTCTTCCAGGTGATTATTGATACTCTCCCAGATCAATATTTCTATTTCTCAGCACTGAGGTTAAATTGACTGCTTATTGGGCTTATCCTTATTTCTCTGAACAACAGAATAAATGTGATTGTCACTAATGCCAACACAGCTAACTGCAGCAGTAATTGGGTTGCAAGTGACTAGAAAAATACAAGCAGTCATTCATTCAGAAGCATAAAGGATAAGGTGCAACATAAACTATATCCCAATGATAAACCACAAACGATCACACCATTCGAGACAATCAAGCTCTGTCGTCTGCTTTGCATTCAAATCTGAGAACAAGGGTTTTCTCTTTCTCAACAGCTTCACTAAACTACACTTCAGAAGTATCAAAGCACCAACATAACAAAGACATTCAAGAGGAAAACAAGCCTCTCTATAGAATGGCATACTGTTCTTTCCTTTAACGTACTCAGCATGTTACGACAAAGCAAGGACTAAGTAAATCTGGTGTATGGATTTGTGTTCACCGTCACAGTGCAGTAGCTCTATGCCTTGCACCAAAATTAACATGACTCATCTAAAAAAAAACCTTCTCTGTCTTTGACTGGAAACCCTCCTGGCTGCAGCATTATCTCACACCAGGCAGAATTTTGGACTTAACAGGAGCAACATTTAAAGAAAAAGTTTATTTTGTTTAGTTTAGAGATACAGCGTGGAAACAGGCCATTCGGCCCACCGAGTCCGCGCTGACCAGCGATCCTTGCACAAAAAAAAAATGATTTATGGGTCAGCACAAAACCAAGTCCCCAGAAACTTTCATTTTTGAGGCTGATGTTTACTATATTGACAATTTTATTTAGAGGTCACTCCCTCTTTGCCCCTCTCCAATCAGAAGTTTGAAAACTCACACTTTTAGTTTCAGGGATAGTTTCTTCCCAACTCTTAGCAGGCAATTGAACCATCCTATCAATAACTGGAAAGCAGTCCTGAGCTACTATCTACCTCATTGGAGACCCCTGAATTATCTTCACTCAGACTTTCCTAAATTTGATCTTGCTCTAATTATTATTCCGTTTGTCATGTAACTGCACACTCTAAATGGCTTGATTGTAATCATGCATAGACTTTCAACTGATTGGCTACAACAAATGCTTTTTACTGTACCTCGGTACACGTGACAATAAATTAAATGAAACAAAACAAAACTTTTAGTTTAGTGGTCGCGCAGTAGTAGAGTTGCTACCTTACATCGCCAGAGACCCGGGTTCGATCCTGACTACGGACGCTGTCTGTACAGAGTTCGTACGTTTTTCCATGTGACTGCGTGGGTTTTCTCTGGATGCTCCGGTTTCCTCCCACATTCCAAAGATGAACAGATTTGTAGGTTAATTGGCTTCGGTAAAATTGTAAATTATCCCTAGTGTGTGAAGAATAGTGCTAGTGTGTGCGGATCGCTGGTCAGTGCAAACTCAGTGGGCCGAAGGGCCTGTTTCCACGCTGTGAAACTAAACTAAACTAAACTCAACTAATCTGAATTAAACTAAAAACAACCTTATTGATCTTTTGGATGTGACAGCTCTCTCAACCAGAATGATTTGTTTGTTTAAAGAAATTCCTGCTGTAATACTTTTGAGTGGGCTGGAAATATTTGCCCACATATTGCTATTTATTCCTTGCACACTCCCTCCTACAGACACTGTTACTGGAATTATTTTAAACATAATTTCTCTGAAGTAGCACAGCTGAGAGAGAGAGAGTAATGCAGTTGTGTCATCAACAAGACACATGTAGATTATATTTGGTATATTTGGAAATGACACAGGGTTAGGATAATGGAACTGCAATAGGGGATTCTCCACTGATTACCACAACAGGGATCACACAAGAGGATTCTGCAAGTCAGCATGGATGTATGTTGGAGAAATGTACTTGCAATAAATGATTTGTTATCCCTTACAGTTTTTGCCCATTGCTTGAACACTATAGACCCATGCTTAGACCAAAGTAACACAACTTGAAGTTTTTGTTACTATACCTTAAACACATGTAACCATACCATAAACAAAAGCGCTGCTTTGCACTTTAGTTGCAATTCTGCAACACACTTGCTCCTTTCTGCAACACACTTGCTCCTGCACACTACACACTATTTCATACATAAGACACTTCGTTCAAAAATGAAATCTCAGGGTATCATTGGGAAGACACAGCTATTCAAAATACAAAACTCATCGGGTAATTGAAAACACTAAGATACACACCTGAAAATACTTACTTACAACACTGAACACCAATCAGCCAGCTACAAAAAGGCCTCAGTTAAGCCATTTTGAGAACTTTGCAAGCATGGATGCAGGGAGAGCCAGAGCCAGAGCCAGAGCCAGAGCCAGAGCCAGAGCCAGAGCCAGAGCCAGAGCCAGAGCCAGAGCCAGAGCCAGAGCCAGAGCCAGAGCCAGAGCCAGAGCCAGAGCCAGAGCCAGAGGCAGAGGCCATGCATGGACCATTATTTCCGATGACATAAGAGCAACTTTGGTGGACCATGTCATAAACCATGGCCTGACTATGAGGGAAGCTGGACAGAGAGTCCACCCTAATCTAAGCCGTTGCACAGTTTCATCCATAATAAGGACATTCCGACTGGAAAACAGGTATGTCTTCAACTCTCTACTTTCTACTCTACTCAAATGGTATCCAGAGTATTTACAGTACTGTACCATATCACATTACCGTATCACATGTATTGTATTGCAGGGTGGCTAATGCTCCTTTTGGAACGAAAGTGGTAGTTTTGTGAAACATACCGTGATTACGTATATTGAGATGTTTCAGTACAGTGTATGGTATTTACAGTAAAGTACAGTATATACAGTACTGTAAAAAAGAAGCAAACCAATAACAATTTGTGGTTGTATTATGCTATAGAATGACTAGAAGACCTTCTGGGGGTGGACGCCAACGCCTGTTCACCCAACAGCAGGAACTTGCCATTGTGGACCTAGTCAGAGCAAACAATGCAATCCGTCTCCAGCAGCTACGGCAACAAATACTTGCAGATAGGCAAGTGTTCAACAACATAAACCGAGTAAGCATTACCACTATAAGCCGCATCTTGGTAAAGCACAAAATGACCATGAAGCAACTTTACAGGGTCCCATTTGAGAGGAACAGTGTCAGGGTCAAAGGACTTCGACGTGAATATGTACAAGTAAGTGTTACAGTCCTTTACATTTACAATACAGTATTGGTGTAATCCAGTAACAGCTGAATATGTACCATTGTATCAGTACCACATAGCCATCCACAATATGTATTTATTGTTACAGAGAATCTTGGCCATGGATGGAGCTGCACAGCCTCATGAATTTATTTACATTGATGAGGCTGGATTCAACCTTAGCAAAACAAGACGACGGGGTCGTAATATAATTGACCAAAGGGCAATTGTGCACGGCCCGGGGCAGCGCGGGGGAAATATCTCATTGTGTGCCGCCATAAGCCTTCGAGGGCTTCTGTACCATCTTGCAAAACTAGGTCCATACAATACACAACATATCATCACATTTCTAGATGCTCTTCATAATATAGCTGTACAGGACAGACCAGAGCAGCCCAGGTTTGTTGTTGTCTGGGATAATGTCAGTTTCCATCGGGCTGCTCTGGTCCGGACCTGGTTCACCAACCATAATCAATTTGAAGTGGTATACTTGCCCCCTTACTCGCCATTTCTAAACCCTATAGAATAATTATTTTCGGCTTGGAGATGGCGTGTATATGACCGCCAACCACATGTCCGCATGCCTCTTCTGCAGGCAATGGAACAGGCCTGCGGAGTCATTGAGGTGAGGTCAATCCATGGATGGATTCGGCACACAAGGGGATATTTTCCCCGATGCCTAGCGGGAGAAGACATTGCTTGTGATGTGGATCAGATCCTGTGGCCAGACCCCAACAGACGGCAGGATCCATAAGCCCACCTACAAACGATTGCCGTGTTTTTCTGTGTTTACAGTATAGTGTATTTTTGGTTTTATTTTTGTTTTATTTTTGCTTTAACTGAATTTACAGTACAGTGAAGTACAGTACTGCAATGTACTGTATTGAGTATTTGATTTTTTGGTTGTTGTGAAAACGTGCCTTCTGTGGAACTGAATAAAAACAGTGAAAATTAAAGACTGCAGTGTTTTATATAAAGTAGACTAGTGTGTTGCTGCTGATCTGAAAGTGTATTCATATGATGCAAGTGTGTATCATTTTGTCATCAGTGACGTTCTGACAAAGGATTGTTAGGTTTTCATAGCAGAGTTTAGGTTTCGATAGCAGTTTCAATTTGACATGGATGTGAATGGTTTATGTCCCAGTGTTGTGTCTTATTTGCTTGTGTGTAGAGTTTTGACACAATGAGCGAAGTTTTGCAAAACGTGTTCAAGCAACGGGCAAAAACTGTAATGACAATGCCATGAGTTGTTTGGCCTGCCCTGTGCTTGAGACTGCAATGCAAAATGGAAATTAAATGACAATGCCATGAGTTGTTTGGCCTGCCCTGTGCTTAAGACTGCAATGCAAAATGGAAATGAAATGACAATGCCATGAGTTTTTGACCTGCCCTGTGCTTGAAATGGAGTTGTTTGGCCCTCCTGAAACCAGAGTCTGTGGAATTCTCCATCTCAGAAGGAGGTTGAGGCCGGTTCTCTGGATACTTTCAAGAGAGAGCTAGATAGGGCTTTTAAAGATAGCGGAGTCAGGGGATATGGTTAGAAGGCAGGAACGGGGTACTGATTGGGGATGATCAGCCATGATCACATTGAATGGCGGTGCTGGCTCGAAGGGCCGAATGGCCTACTCTTGCACGTATTTTTCGAGGATGTAACTAGTAGAGTGGATAAGGGAGAACCAGTGGATGTGTTATATCTGGACTTTCAGAAGGCTTTCAACATGGTCCCACATAAGAGATTAGTATGCAAACTTAAAGCACACGGTATTGGGGGTTCAGTATTGATGTGGATAGAGAACTGGCTGGCAGACACGAAGCAAAGAGTTGGAGTAAACGGGTCCTTTTCAGAATGGCAGGCAGTGACTAGTGGGGTACCGCAAGGCTCAGTGCTGGGACCCCAGCTATTTACAATATATATTAATGATCTGGATGAGGGAATTAAAGGCAATATCTCCAAGTTTGCGGATGACACTAAGCTGGGGGGCAGTGTTAGCTGTGAGGAGGATGCTAGGAGACTGCAAGGTGACTTGGATAGGCTGGGTGAGTGGGCAAATGCATGGCATATGCAGTATAATGTGGATAAATGTGAGGTTATCCACTTTGGTGTCAAAAACAGGAAAGTAGACTATGATCTGAATGGTGGCCGATTAGGAAAAGGGGAGATGCAATGAGACCTGGGTGTCATGGTACACCAGTCATTGAAAGTAGGCATGTAGGTGCAGCAGGCAGTGAAGAAAGCAAATGGTATGTTAGCATTCATAGCAAAAGGATTTGAGTATAAGAGCAGGGAGGTTCTACTGCAGTTGTACAGGGTCTTGGTGAGACCACACCTGGAGTATTGCGTACAGTTTTGGTCTCCTAATATGAGGAAGGACATTATTGCCATAGAGGGAGTGCAGAGAAGGTTCACCAGACTGATTCCTGGGATGTCAGGACTTTCTATGAAGAAAGACTGGATAGACTCGGCTTGTACTCTCTAGAATTTAGGAGATTGAGAGGGGATCTTATAGAAACTTACAAAATTCTTAAGGGGTTGGACAGGCTAGATGAAGGAAGATTGTTCCCGATGTTGGGGAAGTCCAGGACAAGGGGTCACAGCTTAAGGATAAGGGGGAAATCCTTTAAAACCGAGATGAGAAGAACTTTTTTCACACAGAGAGTGGTGAATCTCTGGAACTCTCTGCCACAGAGGGTAGTCGAGGCCAGTTAATTGGCTATATTTAAGAGGGAGTTAGATGTGGCCCTTGTGGCTAAAGGGATCAGGGGGTATGGAGAGAAGGCAGGGATGGGATACTGAGTTGGATTATCATCCATGATCATATTGAATGGTGGTGCAGGCTCGAAGGGCCGAATGGCCTACTCCTGCACCTATTTTCTATGTTTCTATGTATTGTCTATTGTCAGTAATTTCGGCCCACAAGGCCCCTATTAGCCGAGAAACCAGCCTTTTTTACCCAAAATGCCCTTATTTGCCCAGGAGGAGCATTTTGGCACAAAAGGCCCGTGCCAGGCCAGGAAAAGCACAGAAAAAGTGCCTTTCACTGAGATTTCACTCCTTCGGCCCATCAGACCTGTACTAGCCCAAGCGGAGTTCCTGCGGCCCATCAGTAAGTATTTCCCCTGCAAGTATTAAACCTCAACCCGGTATTTTTATCCTTCCCTTCATTGGCTCCATGTGAGATCCAAGCCAGGATAGATTTTCCTCCTTCATTGCTGTGATCTGCAGAAAAAGATGAAAAATATCTAAAATTGATTCTCCACCCTCTCCCCCTTCTTCCTCACAGAGTCTCTCACCTGTTTTGGGCAGAATTTCTGGCAGTTTCTGAGCTGCCAGGCCTGAGTGACTGAGCCACCAGCCCACCAGGCCTCAATGACTGAGCTGCCAGCCCAAGAATCCATTCGGCCACAATGTCCATACTCCCCTCTTAAAACCAGTCCCTTTGACCCACAACACCCATACTGGCACTCCAGAAAGCCCCCCCCCCCCCATATATGTGTGTGTGTGTGCGTGTTTGTATACATATATAAGGTGTGTCAGGGGCTACGGGGAGAAGATAGGAGAATGGGTTGAGAGGGTAAGACAGATCTGCCACAATTAAATGGAGTAGACTTGATGGGCTGAACGACTTATTTCTGCTTCTATAACTTATGAACTATACACATATATATGTATGTGTGTGTGTGTATTAGTGAGTATGTGTATATATACACACACTGAACTTCTTTTTCTCTCTCGTTTATTATATTGTTTACAGTGTACTATGTATGCATATTCTGTTGTGCTGCTGCAAGTAAGAATTTCATTGTTCTATGTGGGACATATGACAATAAAAACTCTCTTGACTGTTTTGAGTCAGGAATGCATCATTTTGCCAATGTTTATTAATTTTGCAAAAGGAAATATAAACATCGAGTAATATAATTTCTGGAAATGTTCATGTTCATAAGTTATAGAAGCAGAATTATGCAATTCAGCCCATCAAGTCTACTCCGCCATTTAATTATGGCAGATCTATCTTTCCCTCTCAACCCATTCTCCTGCCTTCTTCCTGTAACCCCTGACTTCACGTAACATGTTCTGGCTGACACCATTTGTGCAGCTTCTTGTCCAACAACTGCCGGAAGTCAGAACACAGTTTGGGAAGTGATCAGACCTCCTGTGACAGTGCAGTCACTGAGGCCGGCTCGGTTTTACTGTCACTGTCCCAGAACCTTGGTGGAAGCCCGGGTTTCAGAGAGAGGTTCAGCTCGTTAAAGACCCAGTAAACAAGGGCAATAATGAAGACAGAGAGGGAAAATGTGGTCAGAGAGATACATGCTCAGGGAATGACATACCAAGAGCTTGGTCTGCAAGAAATGTAATCACCAAATCCATTTTGGCAAGTTATGGGGAAATTACAAGAAATCCTATCCTTCAATTCATATGCTAAACATTTATTACTATTCGAACATCCGCACACACATCTAACATCTTATTAATGGCAACAGCTAATCATCAAAGGAAGCCATGTCACACACAATGCCACACATTCTGTGTGTGAAAGCTGGAAAGAATACAGACAAGATTTACAAGGATGTTGCCAGGACTCGAAGGTCTGAGCTTTTGGGAGAGGTTAAGTAGGCTGGGACTCTATTCCTTCGAGCGCAGGAGGATGAGGGGTGATCTTATGATGTTGTATAAAATCATGAGAGGAACAGGTGGGGTAGATGCACAAAGTCTTTTGCCTAGAGTTGGGGAATTGAGGACCAATCTGTAGGATAACTTTTTCTTAAGTGATAGGAGCAGAATTAGGCCATTCGGCTCATCAATTCTACTCTGCCATTCAATTGTGGCTGATCTATCTCTCCCTCCTAACCCCATTCTCCTGTCTTCCCCCGATAACCACTGACACCCATACAATCAGTTGTTTCACGCAAAGGGTGGTGGGCGTATGGAACAAACTGCCAGAGGAGGTAGTTGAGGCAGGGACTATTGCAACGTTTAAGAAACCGTTAGACAGGAACATGGATAGGACAGGTTTGGAGGAATATGGGCCAAACGCAGACAGGTGGGAGTGGTGTAGCTCAAACATGTTGGCACTCACCAACACATTAACATCTATGACACTCACCATGTTTTCTCTTGCAGGAGAAGGTTGGATGTGGCTAAAGACTGCAGTAGCAGATGGGAGGTCCAGCTACTGTACCCACAAGATCATTCAACCAGGGGAAAGAGGATACAAATAATGTCATACACAAGAAAGGGCAGATGCTGGTTGACAAAAAGGGAACACACGGTGCTGGAGTAACACAAAGATGCAGCAGAATTTTGGAAACGTCATCCCGTCACCCATTCCTTCTCTCCAGAGATGCTGCCTGTCCCGCTGAGTTAAAGAGTGCCCACGGTAGACTCACGAATCACTACAGTAAACTCACGGGCTACTACGTTCTTACAAAGAGTTTAAAAATTAAAACATTTTATTTCAAGAGTAAATTTGACTCGTGAAAATCTTTCATCATGTTGAAAGATTTTCACGAGGTATCAAGTTTCCCGAGAACCTGCCGTTAGCGTTACGAGTTCCGACGTTCCCGCTACGTTAATTCTACGTGATTACCACGAGATTGATTTGTTTTAAACTCGGGATCACTCGTGGGTGGACTCGCACCGTGAGACAGGGATTTTACTGAGTGCCAGTGCTGGTTCAAGCAGCCTTACTGCTGACTGCTGTCATTATTTCATCTTCTGTTTCACCTGCTTCTATAACCAGCTGCGTTTTTGGGGAGGACCACAAGAGACTGTGGAAGGTTTCCCCTCTTAACATTATCTGTCCGTTTCCTGCCTGATGTGCCAAGTTCCTCCAGCATCTGCAGTCTCTTGTGACAGCAAAAGGATCTGTTTGATTTGAGAATGACAAAGAAACTTACATCCAACATCAATCAATGTTGATCACCACATTATAACATTTATTAACGAGTGAAACTCAACTGTTTTCTTCCGTCCCCTTCTCAGCAATGTAGTTTTTCTGAAAATACCTAACAGCTGTCCCTAAGCAAATGTAACAGCGGTGATTATTATGATGGCTGGATAGTATTGTTTGCCAGAACAAGTCCTTGACATTGTATCTACTTATATTGACCTCTTCTCTTTTTCCATTTTAGTGGTCTGTGAATTCTGTTGGTTGTTGTTATCTTTCAGAAATAACCAGCCTTCACGTTCTAACTGGGACGAGGACTGATTATCATGGCATCTGTTATTCAGTATGTATCACTCTAACTCAGTAGGTTCCAGTTTCACAAGTTATAATATAGCACAAATACTGACACATCACGTGGTGCAGCTTTTGAAGGAATGGAGGGAGTTTCCTGCTGATGCTCTGCTTAATATTCATCCCTCAACCCAAATCAGACAAGAAATCTAACTAGACATCATCTGCCTGCCATTGGTACAGACCTTGTTGCATGCTCGTCTTTCTTTACTGTAACGATGGTTACTCACCAGAAATATATTTAATAGGCATCCTATGTTCACGAACAGCATTGTACACCTTGCCTTTATCTGCTAGCTTGTTATCCGTGGATCTGGGTATTCGTATTGCTGGCGGCTTCTCCTGAGTCCTATCCTGTGGTGTCTGCCAAATCCTGTTTGCCAAGAGATAGCATGCACTTGACGTCTTGTACTCCAGGTAGTGAAATATCAATAGTCAATGTGCAACTGGTTTGTGCTTGTTATTGCATTCATTCTTCACAAATGGATAAAATTATATCTGTTTCGTGTGTTATTGCTATGTGCGTGACTTCCTGAGTCTTGCAATGAACTGTGTTTTAGTAAGTAACTTCAAGTAAACAGCTACATTAATCTGTGGCTGGTACTGACAGCTCTGCTATTTGCTGCTTCAAGGATAGCCGCTGGCGATCAGTTGTGCTGACTAAAATCAGAAGCTGGTCAATCTCCACCCTGCAGGCCTGCAGCACATACAATGAAACCCACACTGGTTTCGATGAGTGGAAAAATACAAGCTGAAACCCACTTAGGTTGTTATATTGATGGAGGGTTCAACTACTCGATGTCTCTTCACACTTAGCAGCACTAGAGGTATCCACGGTTTCTGGTAACCACAAAACATACGTATGCAAAACATATGTATATCTACCCGATTTAGCTCTTTTGTCGGTCGTGACATCAACCGTCTCAAATTTTCCACTCCACTTGCCTACTCTAACCGCCCCACCTCTGAAAAAACCACCACTAGCCACATCTACCCATCTCCACCCCTTTTCGCTTTCCACAGGGACCTCTCCCTCCGCAACTCCCTGGTCAACTCGTCTCTTCCCACATAAACCACCCCTTCCCAGGTATCTTATCCTGCAACTGCAGGAGATGCAACACCTCCCCATTCAACTCTGTCCAAGGACCCCGACAGTCTTTTCAGGTGAGGCAGAGGTTCACCTCCTCCAACCGCATCTCCAATATCCGCTGATCCAGGTGTGGACTCCAATATATCGGCGAGAACAAGCGCAGACTCGCCCACCATTTCACTGAACACATTCACTCAGTCCACCTAAATCTACCTGATCTCCCAGTTGCTAAACACTTTCTATTCTATTCTACAAGTTCCTTGATCTCCATTCCCTTTGTCATGTTTTCACACCTTACATTTCCTCATCTATGTATCTCCCTCTCCTCTGTCATCATTCTGAAGAAGGGTCTCGACCCAAAACGTCACGCATTCCTTCTCTCCAGAGATGCTTCCTGTCCCGCTGAGTTACTCCAGTATTATGTGTCTATCTTCGGTTTAAACCAGCATCTGCAGTTCTTACACATATGTATTTCTTTCCCTTGCAGATAAGAAATTCCATCACTGGCACAGCCCTCCCCACCATCGGAAGCATCTACATGAGGTGCTGCCTCAAGAAGGTGGCAAATATCATCAAGGATCCCACCATCCTCTCTTCTCACTGCCCTCTTCTCACTGCTTCCATGGGGAAGGAAGTACATAAACCTGAAATCCCTCACCACCAGGTTCAGGAACAGCTACTTTCTGACAATTATCAGGTTCTTGAACCAACCTGCACCATCCTAATGGGCCTGTTCCACTTAGACGGCTTTTTAGGCGAAGCGGCGACTGGAATGAAGAATATGGAGAGTAGCAAGAATTCTCATGCCATAGGTGGGTCGCCAGAAGGTCCTAGTGGGTTGTCAGGAGGTCGAAGGTTCTCAGAGGTTCTTGTCGGTTGTAGCCGGTGCTAATCGGTGAATTTAATTGGCTCATTGGGAAAAAGAAAGATAAGCAGTAATTTTCAGAACCAAGGATAACCGACCCGTAATGTTATTTGTCCGCCGAGCTTCACTTATTAAACGCTGTCTCCACTCCTTCTCCCCCTTGTCCCCCCCTCTACCCCTCTCCCCCCCCTCTTTTAACAGACTTAAGCCCCTGTCCCACTTAGGAAACCTGAACGGAAATCTCTGGTGACCTTGCGCCCCACCCAAGGTTTCCATGAGTTGCCAGAGGTTTTGGTCACTTGCCTGGAAAGCCTCGACCGAAGCGTGAGCTGCATCTACTGACCAAAGATCCTACAGGATCATTGCTACCGACCGCACACACACACACACACACACACACACACACACACACACACACACACACACACACACACACACACACACACACAAACATATCGCGAAGGTGGGGGCCAGAGACAGTGGAGGAGCGCTGTCTGCGCGATGAAGAGGAAGGTAAACGGCTGCCACAGAGCACGGTGAGTCCTTTAGAGAGCGCAGGAGGGAGGGAGAGAAGGGATGTGGATTATGTACAGACAGAGGAGATTAGCTTAATCTGGCATCATGTTCTGCACGTACGTTCGGAGCTGAGAAAACATGATCCTGTGCTGTACTATGTTCAATAGTATGGTTTAAAAGTATTGATGGGGTCTTAAAAGCTTGTTAAACTCAACAATATTATTGTTTTGCTGATGTTAAAATTTCCTTCATTCCATACATTATCTTAGACAAATTGCCAATTTTTCTGTTTGTAAAATAAAATAAAGCGCATGTTTCACTTCACATTATGTAGCAACGAATGCTGACATATTTAAATGAAATAAAAAAATTATTGTAAACAGGTCAACTCTTACCAATAGTGTGTCAATCATTAAGCTGCAATTAGACGCAAAAGGCTGGAGTAACTCAGCGGGACAGGCAGCATCTCTGGAGGGAAGGAATGGATGACGTTCTTTGGTCAGTAGTAGGGTCAAAACCCGAAACGTCATCCATTCCTCCTCTCCAGAGATGCTGCCTGTCCTGCTGAATTACTCCAGCTTTTTGTGTCTATCTTTGGTTTAAACCAGCATCTGCAGTTCCTTCCTACACATTAAGCTGCAATGGATGCTCATCAAATGTTGAGCATTCATCACATCTTGGCGGATAATGCAACAAAATGTTCTGTTCGTCTTCAATAGACAATAGACAATAGGAGCAGGAGTAGGCCATTCGGCCCTCCGAGCCAGCACCGCAATTTAATGTGATCATGGCTGATCATCCGCAATCAGTACCCCGTTCCTGCCTTCTCCCCATATCCCCTGACTCTGCTATTTTTAAGAGCCCTATCTAGCTCTCTCTTGAAAGCATCCAGAGAACCTGCCTCCACCACCCTCTGAGGCAGAGAATTCCACAGACTCACAACTCTGTGAGAAAAAGTGTTTCCTCGTCTCCGTTCTAAATGGCCTACTCCTTGTTCTTAAACTGTGGCCCCTGGTTCTGGACTCCCCCAACATGGGGAACATGTTCCCAACGTTTTCCTTCCAACTATTCCTGCTTCAACTGGTCACTTCATAGAAAGAAAAAACACAGTGACCAACGGGAGTGCAGGACTCAGGGCCATTTGCTTAAAGAAAATCTTGCCGAATGTTACTTTTGGTGAATGTCATTTTAGTTTATTTTGAACTGAGAATGCACCTGATTTTGATCACTGCTTCAAAGAAGAATTATCAGACTAAATGGGCCATCTACAAATCTAAGCAAATGGCAGCATTTCCCCCAACATTGTACATCAGAGGTAATGTAAAGGCTACATTTCTTCTCATCATTTATTGAATACTTTGTGTCTAAATTTTCAATCCCAATTACCATCATTAGAAAATGTATTTAGCGCAGGGTTGCAGTATAAACTGTTATCATAACGGGGTTGGGATTGAATCCCACTCATTTCCTCTGCTGTCACAGTTGTTTTCCCACCAATAATTTTTCCAAATATCTACTGTTCTGTTGTTAAAGTCGGAAATGTATATTTTCATAGGTGGATTTTCCGATAACCACGTCAAACTGTGCCACTTTCTGTACCAACTTGCTGTTAATTGAGATCATAGACAAAGCCCTCAGTCTTTCTTGCAACATTGTCTTTCTCATCAGACTTTTGTGGATCAGAAAGGTCTTCTCACAGTAGGAAGTTGTCACTGAAGTTGTTATGTCAATTGAGAGGACTGTAACAACGTGGGGCAGAGTTTGTGGAGGGAAACAAACGTGTGATGATTTGAGTCGGCACCCTTCTTTAGACCGATTAAGCAGGAAGGGGGTGAAAAGAGTGGTGGGGTGGGGTGGGGGAAAAGTCTAACAATTTTAGGTGGATACAGATTGGGGGGGGGGGGGGGGTGGGAGCTGATATACAGATGGGTGGTGATAGAGGTGAAGAAGAGACAAAAGGGGTTCAGAGAAGGAAATAAAATAGTGCAATGAGAAGCAAGAGGAAGGGATATGGGTAGAATGAGCTGGGGAGGAACGGAGAGGGAGAGGCTTAAAGGGACCTGAATGGGAGATGGGTAGCTGTGGGTAGTGGGGTATGGTGGGGGATGGTGGGAGAATGTATGTGCACTGTGCATGGGGGGGGGGGGGGGGGTCCACAGGAAAGACAGGGGGTTATGGAGAATTTCAGGATTTGGGTTGTAAGCTCCCCAAGCAAAATTTGAGGTACTGTTCTTCCAATTAGCCCATCCTGCTTTGTTCAGGCCTTTTCCTCCCTCCAGTTCCTTCTCCTCTACTTTCAGTCTGAAGAAGGGTCCTGACCCGAAACGTCACCTATCCTATTTACGCCAGAGATGCTGCCTGACCTGTTGAGTTACTCCAGTACTTTGTGTCTATCTTCCAATGAGCGTCTGGCCTCATTCTGCCAATGGAAAAGCCCAAGGACAGAAAGGCCAGTATTGGAATGAGAAGGTTCCATAATTAAAACTGGGAGATTGAGCAGACCATGATGGACAGAGCGGGAAGTGTTTGGCAAAATGATCGCACCTTCTCAGCTTTGTCTTGCCAACATAAACAAAGCCACATCAGGAGCACCTAATTTAGTTTAGTTTAGTTTAGAGATACAGCGCGGAAACAGTTCCTTCGTCCCACCGAGTTTACACCAACCAACGATCCCCACACATTAGCACACACTAGGGACAATTTACACTTATACCAAGCCAATTAACTTACAAACCAGTACGTCTTTGGAATGTGGGAGGAAACCGAAGATCTCGGAGAAAACTCGCACAGGTCCCGAGGAGAACATACAGACTCCGTACAGACAGCACCTGTAGTCGGGATCGATCCCAGGTCTCTGGTGCTGCAGGTACTGCAATCCAGCAACTCTACCTCTGCGCCACAGTGCCACCCGGTAATAACCACGTTTAGAAATGGTGCACTTGAGCTTCTGTCTCACCTGGAAGGCCTGCTGGGTGGTGCTGAGAGAGGAGTTTCCATCCACCCACATTCCTCCGTCCTGTTTTACATCACTCCCCGACCATACACCATTTTTGTCTCCTTTTCAACACTCGCCTTTGTCACTATCTCCACCCATCTTTCACTCACACCCCCTCACCTCTATCCGCCTCTGACTTGCCAGGCTTTGCCCATCCCCATCTCCCCTTTCTTGCTTTCTCCGCAGAACTGCAATCAGTCTAAAGAAAGGACCCACCCAGTAAAGCCATCTGCCTATTTTCATCCACTTCTGTAGCATGACCCAATAAGTTCCACCAGCACGTTATGTTTTCTTCAAGATGCGAGTATCTGCAATCTCTTGCGACTCAGCCAACTTCATGCAGATTATTTTTAACAGTGACTTTGCTATGTTTTTGCAGTGCCGTCATACAGAATTAAAACCTCTGTTTGTAGCTGCAGTAGAATCGGTATGGGCTGCTGATTATGATAAAATTTAATTACTTTGTTGAAAACGTGTTGGCAAATGTGCAAGCTAAATAATTCATTCACTGTCCTTTTAGTTAACACATGATTTCCTTGAAAAAAGTCAAGTCTCACAACTGTGAGGAAGGATCATATGTTTCACTGAATAGGCTTCTGACTCATTCAAGATTCAATTTAATTGTCACGTGTACCAATTAAGGTACAGTGAAATTTGAGTTACCATTCAGCAATACTAAGTAAAAAGCAAAAATACACACAGCACATTAAATAAAGTTTAACATAAACATCCACCACAGTGGAATCAACATTCCTCACTGTGATGGAAGGCAATAAAGTTCAGTCATCTTCCTCCTTTGTTCACCCGTGGTCGGGGCCTTTGAACGGGGCTGTTACCGATGGTCCGCTGCTCAAGCCCTCTCGTCGAGATGATGGAAACTCCGGCGTTGAGACGGATCGGAACACTCCGCGGCGTGCATGGTGCTCCCAAGTCGGCCTTTTCTTACCGGAGACCGCGGGTTTCACGGTGTTAAAGTCCACAGGCTCCGCGGTTGGAGCACTTCCACAGTGATCCTCGGCAAAGTATCGCCCACTCCGCGATGATAAGTCTGCGCCACGCTTGCGACTTGAAGCTCTGGGCCGGTTTCCAGGAAAGGCCGCACCACTCCACGTTGTGGATGGGGATGTGGCACAGAGAAAAATCGCATCTCCATCGAGGTAAGTGACTGGAAAAAGTTTCCCCCGATCCCCTCCACCCCCACCCCCACATAAAACATACCAAGAGACATTAAAACAAACATTCAAGACATATTTAAAATATTAAAAACAGAGAAGGGACAAGATAGACTGCTGGCGAGGCGGACATTACAGGCGCCACCCGGTGGTGAAGGTAAAGTTCAGGTTGTTCTTGGATATTTTCCAGCAATCTTTCACATAGAATATTGAACAGTGGGCGGCGGCTCAGTGGTGTAGCGGTAGAGTTGCTATCTTTCAGCTCCAGAGACCTGAGTTTGACTGGGTGCAGTCTGTACGGAGTTTGTACGTTCTGCCTGTGACTGCATGGGTTTCCTCTGGGTGCTCAAGTTTCCTCCCACACTCCAAAGACGTACAGGTTAATTGTCTTTGATAAAATTGTAAAATTATCTCTGGCGTGTAGGTAATTGTTTGTCTGTGGGTTTGATTGCTGGTTGGCGAGGACACGGTGGGCCAAAGGGTCTGTTTCCATGCTGTATCTCTAAAGTCTAAAGTAAAACACAGGAACAGTCCCTTTGGCCCGTGATGTCTGAACTAAACATCATGCCAAAGTAAACTAATCCCTTTGCCTCACTAACATCCACTGCCCTACCCTCATCGATCATCTTTGTCACTTCCTCAAAAAACTCAATCCATTTCGTAAGATATGACCTGGCATAGGCAAAGCCATGCTGACAGTCGCTAATAACCTCTTGTCTTTCAAATGCTAGTAATTCCTTTTCTGAAGAACCCTCTCCAATAGCTTCTCTACATCTGGCATGAGGCTCACCGATTTAAAATTCCATGGTAGACACAAAATACTAGAGTAACAGCGGAACAGGCAGCATCTCTGGAGAAAAAGAATGTTTCGGGTCGAGACCCTTCTTCAGATTCTCTATACTTCTAAATTAAAGGAACAATATTAGCTACTCTCCAGTCCTCTGGAATCTCGCCTGTGGCTGGAGAAGATACAAAGATCTTCATCAAGGCTCCAGCAATCTTCTCTCTTGCCTCTCTTAATTTATCCACTTTAATGATCTTCCAAAGGACCAGCACCACCTATTTCTTCATATCAAATTGCTCTAACATAGAAACATAGAAACATAGAAAATAGGTGCAGGAGAAGGACGTTCGTCCCTTCGAGCCTGCACCGCCATTCAATATGATCATGGCTGATCATCCAACTCAGTATCCCGTACCTGCCTTCGCTCCATACCCCCTGATCCCTTTAGCCACAGGGGCCACATCTAACTCCCTCTTAAATATAGCCAATGAACTGGACTCAACTACCATCTGTGGCAGAAAATTCCACAGATTCACCACTCTTTGTGTGAAAAATGATTTTCGCATCTCGGTCCTAAAGGACTTCTCTCTTATCCTTAAACTGTGACCCCTTGTTCTGGACTTCCCTATTAGTATATTAGTATTTCCCCACATTGATTTATCTGCCCTCCATGACTTTCTCTTTGGTGAATAGAGATGCTAAGTACTCATTTGGTTCTTCACCTACATCCTCTGACTCCAAGCATAAACACCTTCCTTTATCCTTGGGCAGTCTGACCCTTTCCCTCATTACCCTCTTGGGTTTTAATGTATATTAAAAAAGCAATGTGAGTTTCCTTAATTCAACTTGCAAATACCATTTCATGTTCCCATGTGGCCCTTCTATTTCCTCCTCCTATTCAGGACAAGCATAAAGTCTAGTCCTCATCTTCCACCTACCTCATCCACCACAGTCAATGTAATTTCCAGCACCTTTGGTGAGAGTCCACCACGGTACACAAATTCTCCTCCCTCTCTCCTTTCATCATTCTGAGGGGACCATTCATTTTCTAACTCCTCATTCAGTTCAGCAACTACTCTGTGCCTTATGCCTCTTTCCCATGTAACCACACACGAAAGTTGTACTCATTCACCAGTGCCCTCTCCACCATCCATAGACCCGACGTGCCCCTGCAGGTGAAGAAGTGATCCAATGTACTTCTTCCAATCCTCCAATTGCTACTATGTGGTCACCATCTTGTTGAAGAAACCAAATGCAGGTTGGATGTAAAAAAACTTGCCCCGCACATCTCTTCTAAACTTTGCCCCTCTCACCTTGAAGGTACAGTAATCCCTCTGGCATTTGATACTTCCATCCTGGAAGATACAGAAGACATCACAAATTATTGATGACATTGGATAGCGGGGGCAGCATGGTGGCACAGCGGTAGAGTTGCTGCCTTACAGCGCCAGAGACCTGAGTTCGATCCTGACCATGGGTGCTGACTGTATGGAATTTGTACGTTCTCCCTGTGACCGCGTGGCTTTCCTCTGGGTGCTCTAGGTTTCTTCCATTTTCCAAAGACGTGCAGGTTTGTAGGACAGACTGAACTGTCTGAAGAAGGGTCTTGACCCAAAACATCACCCATTCCTTCTCTTCAGAGATGCTGCCTGTCCCGCTGAGTTACTCCAGCATTTTACGTCTACCTTCAATTTGAACCAGCATCTGCAGTTCTTTCCTACACATTTCCTCTACAATATTCCTCTTTATCTCCAAATTGTTCAGGTCAACTAACTGTAATATTAGCTCAGATTTCCCCTCTCCATTGGTACCGGCTGATCTTAGAGGCATGTCCTGCAGTCTCACCTTTTACAAATTTTACATTTCTTCATCTGTATTCTTATGCCCCTGTCACACTTAGGAAACCTGAACGGAAACCTCTGGAGACTTTGCACCCCACCCAAGGTTTCCGTGCGGTTCCCGGAGGTTGCAGGTGGTTGCCGGAGGTTGCAGGTAGTGGAAGCAGGTAGGGAGACTGACAAAAACCTCAAGGGAACCGCACGGAAACCTTGGGTGGGGCGCGGATTCTCCAGAGGTTTCCGTTCAGGTTTCCTAAGTGAGACAGGGGCATTACTCTCTAATTGCCCTCATTTCAAAGAGCATGTTCTCTCTCTCTTCCCATTTGACCCATTGATCCACTGACCTCATGACCTTGTCCCCAGAGCAACTTGTCCTTTCAGAGATATTTCACCTCTCCTGTCCATATTTCCCTCAACTTTGACTGCAACGTAATGTTAACTTTTTTTCTCGCCTCTGACGAAGGTGTCTTCAAACTGAATTATTAGCTCAGTTTCTCTTTCCGTACATGCTGCCTGACCACTTGATTGTTTACAATATTTTCTGCTTTTACCTTGAAATTATTGTTGGTTCTTCAGCGAGTGAAAGTTGTTTCTGGGCATATAGGAAAGAAAATGGCAAAAACATTCATTTCTTTTTTTTCCCTTTGCACTAAGCTGCTGCAGTGTCAAGTTCAGTTCGTGAGCACAGCAATGTGAAGTGCAAGCAGTGCTAGATTTATTCCTGTAAGGTTGGCAGTCCACAAATATTATCACTCATTACTGCAGCATCAGTCGGCCTTCCATTTTTAGTGGCTCCAGCCTGTGCTTGAATTTATTGGAGGGACTGACCACAGATTTATCATTCTGTAAGTTCTTCAGTGGTTTATTTTATCTGACTGTTGGATAGCAGAGAGCCTGATATGATTATAATTTGTGGTAGCAAGAATTGTCACTGGCAGCACAGCGGCAGCACAGCGCAGGTAAAGCTGCTGCCTCACATCACCAGAGACACAGATTTGATTATGATCTTGGGTATTATCTAATTTGGAGTTTGCACGTTCTACCTTTTCTCTGAGTGCTCCGATTTCCTCACACATCCTAAAGATCAGCTTTGAAAGAGAATTGTTCTCTGTAAATGATCCCAAGTGTACAAGGAGTTTATGAGAAAGTGGGATAATATAGTATTAGCGTGAATAGATGATGAATCAATGGGCCGAAGGGCCTATGTTCCTGCTGAATCACTAAACTAAACTAAACTAATGTTGCCTCACATCTTTCCAGAAACAGAATTGGTCCGAAAGAGTTCCTTAACATTTATCTCCCAGCACATGTGGATGGTGTAGTTTTGGAGTTTATTCTAAATGGTTTTAGCTGCCCCTTTAAAAACTGTTCAATTTTCATATTGATGTCTTATTTGGAAATCTCTATTTTCAAAAGTAATGCAAAAGGCACCAGGACTGCTGGATTCTTGCCATTTCATCGCAGCCTCTCAAATCAATTTCCACATTTTCAACACAATTTGATTCATGCTATTATTTTTAAAGCCATGTATCTGTTTCCTTGCACTTCTTTAAAGTTGAGTTCCACCACAGCTTAACACATGTTTTCACTCTTAGCGGTAGCATTAACTTTAGACGTTAGAGATACAATGTGGATACAGACCCATTGGCCCATCCAGTCTGCGCTGACCAGCAATCACCCCGAACACTAGCACTATCCTACACAACAGGGACAATTTACAACTTACTGAAGTCAATTAACCTACAAACCCTGTACGTCCTTGGAATGTGGAGGACCCAGAGAAAACTCACAGTCACATGGAGAATGCACAAACTCCATACAGACAGTACCCACAGTCAGGATCAAACCCGGGTCTCCAGCTCTGTAAGGCAACAACTCTACTGCTGCCCCACGGTGCCACCCCTAATAGATCCCAGTAATTCCAATTAGTTCATACAATCTCAGTGAGATTTACATCTTTCTTTCTGCCTGTTGTCGACAAAGAATCCCCGTCAAAAAAGACTTATTTGGAAAAAAAGCTGATGAGCCTTTTTTTCTGGACATGCCTCATAATTTTAAGTCTGTTTGGATAATTGTAGAATTGGTTTGCTGAGGTATTACCAAATGTTTAACCTCCAGGTTTTCCTGAAATAGCAAAAGAAAATTCCTCTATGGTAAAAATGACACTTTGTCCATTTTTAGATATTGTGAAGATAATTCGACTGCAGGCCATTAAATCGGGTTACTACTTGACATATGTTGATAAAAACTTTGTATCTCTTTGCTGTTATCTCTTTTCTTTGCTTGCTGTTATCTCTTTTCTTATTGAAATGAAGCATATATTACCTTTGTATAAAATAATAATGAAATATATTCAGCAATATACATATGAAATGATCTATTTTTAATTAACAAAAAACATTGACAACCACACCGTATGTTGCAAGGGGGGAAATCATTGATGTTTGGAGAGTTATCGATAATGTGAAGACAGAGGAGATTAATTTAACAGCATGGACATTGTAGACCAAAGGGTCTGTTGCTTTGCTGCACTGTTCAATGTTTTATGTTCTATAATGTATCAGCAGTTACACACAGAGAAGTTAGAATTTCCCCACAAACATTTATAAATCTGTGGAGTTTTTTGCTTCTACCAAAGATCATGAACTGATCTATGAGAGGACGCATTTAGCACCCTACCAGAATATTGGTGCATGATAAAGCAAATATGTAACAAGCTTAGCCCACAAACTTAATACAAGCTTCCAAAGAATATCGTAGATGTAAAGGTGCTTGTGCATAAATATATACTAGAAGGTTAAAGGGGGACTTGATAGAGGTCTGTAAAATATGAGAGGGATAGACAGAGTTGACATGGATAAGCTTTTTCCATTGAGAGTAGGGAAGTTTCAAACAAGAGGACATGATTTGAGAATTAAGGGATAAAGGTTTAGGGGTAACATGAGGGGGAACTTCTTTACTCAGAGAGTGGTAGCTGTGTGGAATGAGCTTCCAGTGGAAGTGGTGAAGGCAGGTTCGTTTTTATCATTTAAAAATAAATTGGACAGGTATATGGACGGGAAAGGAATGGAGGGTTATGGTCTGAGTGCAGGTAGATGGGACTAGGTGAGAGTAAGTGTTTGGCACGGACTAGAAAGGCAGAGATGGTCTGTTTCCGTGCTGTAATTGTTATATGGTTATATGGTTAGATGGTTATATACTCTAACAGGTACATTATTCAGAATTCCAAGATTAATGGCAGTCATCCAAAACACATTTTTGGAAAAAACTTTAACCTACAACTGAATGGATGCAACCTACTTTTATGAACCAATAAATAATATCCACATGGATCTAAGTTCTTCACAACTGATCCTTCTGAACCTGGTGAGATGCAGGAGGAGCCCGGCCAGGACTCACCAGACAGAGCCCAGTCGCTCCACGCACTAGAGGTTCCAAACCCCTGCAGAATAGTTATTAAGATGGCTGATCCGTGGGCGGTTGCTGCTGGGACGCAAGTAGGGGCCTGAACAACCCCAGCTGGGTCGCCTGGGTGAGGGTGTTTGATGTTGTGAGACCCGAAACACCTGATGACCCTAGGTCACATCACTGAGGATGCATCCCATCGCATCTAGAAGATGTATATTTTTCACACTGATATTTCTAATGGTAAGCACATTTGCACAGTAACATTCAAGAAAGATGAGTGCAAATTTTGAGCCCAAGGTCAATTATATGTCAATTATATGTTGGATTTTTATTTATTATGATCAGGTGGTTTAGTTTAATTTGAGTAGGTATTCAATTAAACGACTGAAAGTGATTTGGATGTGAAAGAAAGTTGAGAATGTGCCTTTCCGCCCGATTCCCATTTTTGCATTAAATATTAGCCACATTGGCTGAATCCAAAATCTGTTGTTGAGAAGGTTGAGTAAATCCATGAGCTGTGTTCCAGGGAAAAGGTCTTGGATTCACTTTCCTCTTTACCCATGGATGTGCAGATACCTTGGCGTATACTTGGACAGTAAACTGGACTGGTCCAGGAACGCTGAGGCCCTGTGCAAGAAGGGACAGACACGGCTGTAATTTTTTGAGAAAGCTCCACTCCTTCAACATCAGTAAGATGCCAAGTCAAGTCAAGAGAGTTTATTGCCATGTGTCCCAGATAGGACAATGAAATTCTTGCTTGCTGCAGCACAACAGAATATTGTAAGCATAAATACAGAACAGTTCAACGTGTCTATATAACATAGACCATATATATTACACATAAATAAACAGATAAAGTGCAATAGGCTGTTATAGTTCAGAGTTTGTTTGATGTTGTGTTGAATAGCCTGATGGCTATGGGGAAGAAGTTGTTCCTGAACCTGGATGTACCAGATTTCAGGCTCCTGTACCTTCTACCTGCCTCCATCTCTGCTTGCATATCCAAAGTTTCCTTTTTGGAACAAATATACGCCCGACTCGGCATATCTTGTCTAGGTGAAAATGTGTTAGCCAAGAACTCAATTTTGTAACCCATTATACGATGCAGTAAAACGGGTCAGAGGTTATCTCTTGCCATTCGTGCAAAAATAGACTTAACCTGCCATCGACTTGTAATTCCTCCGTACACCCCGTGTGACTGATGGATGCACATCCGCCTACCTCAAAGGTCATAGGCGGTTTAACACCAGGGCCAGCAGACCCTAAGTTCTGTTCGGTCTCCTTCCCTTCGCTCTGAAATCTTGAGCCGCTGGGAACTGAGGCTGCCGCATCTTCCAAGACGGACGAGATGGGCCTTGGACTAGAAAAGACCTGTGACTGGGTCTAAATTGAGCAGATCTGATATTCCCACACGCCTCAGAGAACCGATTCCTGCTAGTTGTCACATAGGGGTGATATCGCCGGAATAGAGGAGTCTTACCCATATAGGGTGTCTTGACCATGCCAGCAGCAGCCTTTAATTCCTCCTGCAAGTCCTCGACTTGCTTACCCAAATCTTCTCCGAAGAGATATTTAGCAGGCTGAACATTGCTGGACCTGCATAAATGTGCAAATTTGGGGTTTAATTCTGGCCTAATGCCATCTTTACGGAAGCAGTTTATCTCAAAATGAGTATTGCACAACAGTGCCATCGCATCCTGCTTGCTGTGCTTCCGACAGCTGAGCCCCATCCACTGACCTAGCAAAGGCCGTAATAACTGCTGACAATAGCCTCAGGATTCGCTGTAATTTCATCTCTCTGGACCTTGTTCTGCTCCCGATGTTTTCCCAAATGATAGTATTGACCGTGGGGACAAGGTTTTGCAATTTTCCGGGCTGGGATATCTCCCAGCTGTTTCCAGCATAACTTCTTCCTTCAGCTGGTGCGATGTTAGATAGCTGATTCCTCCTGTAGTGGCTTGCCCGTCCCAGAGGGAACAGCAAGTTTAGAGGCAAGAGCAGGTAGCTTTTCCTTATAATGCCTCTCCCGCATATCATGCATTAAATCATGGGATTCAGGCACATCCCCATAATCGGAGTCAGCTCTATACAAATCTCTCCGACACTCCCCTCATCCGAGTGGGAGGAATATTGCAACCCTGAACCAGGTGTTGCCACAGGCATATGGCTCGAGCTGCCTGTGAATGCCGCCGTAACACACCGCATATTTTGTGCCACCATTTGTTCCATAAGATGTTCCAGTTTAGATAAATGGCCAATCACATCTGCCATAGATGTGGGGACAGAATCCTCCTGTCCAGAATCGTCCGTCAGGACCTGTCTCACAGACTTAGCTTTGGCTTTGCCCCGACTCGGGGTTGCCAAGCTGGTCCCTCTAGGAGCCGAATCGGGACTTGCTGTGCAGATCGCGGCTGCCAGCGACTCTGAAGTGGAAACGGACGGCCGCCAGCTTTTCCCACTGCCGCGGTCCTCTGCTGCTGGTTTCTCAGCAGCCGTTTTCCTTTCGCCCTAGGCTTCACAATAACAAAAAACCTAGATCAACGTCGGAATTAGTTCACTCCAAATATTTCCTGTGAACATTTGTACTCACCTGTATGGTTTTTAAACTTACCACTGGGGAGACCGACGTTCCTCCCAGCCAAACCTCGCGCCATGCGTCGACGTATTGACGCGCATGTGGGCTGGCGGGCTCTTCACGTAGTCACTCACGTGACTTTGATATAAAATAGCATACTGTATATGCTTCCAACTTTTAAATACAAAGTTACTCTAAGCAGGTAGACCAGACTACCGAACATTGACTCCATCTACATTTCACGCTGCCTCGGGATAGCAGCCAACATAATCAAAAAACTTTCCCACCCTGTTATTCCTCCTTCATCCCGCCTCTCTTCCCCTCTGTTATCAGCCATCTGAATGGCACTTCCATAAGCTAGGGTACTGACCAATTCTCCTCTACCCCATTGCAGACAATGGACTTAGTGATGAAGGCTATGCTACAATGCTGAGAGCTATATACAGCACTCTGTACATTTCTCTTCACTCAACTATTGTATTTCAGTTTGGCTAGATTATATTTATGTATCGTATTCTCTGATTTGTTTGGATAGCCTGCAAAACAAAACTTTTCACTGTAATTCGGTACACTTAACAATAATAAACCTGAACCTAAACCTAAAGAATGTATTAAAAAACTATTTTCTTAAGTAATATTAAAAAGAGATGATAACTCTGTCACAGTAAATTTAAGTTGTGATTTTCCTCCAGCTTAACTCAACAAATAAAAAGATGTAAGACCGTCCTTTTGAAAAAAAAACTTGCGTGATTCAGCTATTAGTTTCAATGGGTGAGAAAGATAAGTATGCTTGAACTTTAGAAAATGTTATGGGCCATTACAACTGTGCAGGCCTCAGAGGCTCATAAAATTCCACCTTCATCTTTGGTGGGAAAAGGTTAATCTATTTTATTTATTGAATAACCAAGATGAAGGACTAACATTGAGAGTAAGGAAATGATTGATGATTATAAGGAAAAGGAGAGGACAATTCAAAAGAGAGGTGGCCTTTAGCATGTTGTTGAAATCAAGATGGTGATGAGGTTGCTGAGGCCATCCTTGAACGGCTCAGTTTTGCTTTATGAAAATGCCATTAAACTAAAAAGGGTTCAGAGAAGCTTTACTAAGGTGTTGCCAGGACTCAAGGGCGTGAGCTATAGTCAGAAGTTGGGCAGGCTGAGACTATTCCTTGGAGTACAGGAGAATGAGGAAAATCAAGAACTAGAGGGCATAGGTTAATGTGAGAGGGGAAGGATTTATTCGAACCTGAGGCCTTAGATTTTATATCAAAGTCACGTGAGTGACTACGTGAAGAGCCCGCCAGCCCGCATGCGCGTCAAAACATCGACGCATGGCGCGAGAATAGAAGCAGTTCGAAACTGCTCCGATATGTAAGAGAAAATCTTTCTTTCAGAAATGGGCCGCTGCTCGGAAAACAGGGGCAGCAGGTCCGGAGAAGCTGGTACAGATTGTGCAGTTGCCGCCATGGAGGCTGGATAAAAATAGCAACGGCCGGCATGGCCAGCAGAGCTCAACGCTATGGAGCTCCCGTTCTAAAAATTGCAACAGCCGGCGCGGCCGAGGTAGCTGAACGTTGTGGAGCCGCGGGAGCTCACGTTCTAAAAACAGCAGCACCCGGCACGGCCGGGGTAGCTGAATGCCGTGGACGCTCCGTGGGAGCTGGCGTTTAAATCTAGCAGCTATCGGCTAAGGACTGGACAGCGACCGCTGAACAGGCTCTGTACAGAGAGAAATGCTCCGTGCACTGGAGGCATTAACAGGCGGTTTCAGCCAAATGACTGTGGCAACACCTGGCTCAGGGTTGCAGTATTCCTCCCACTCTGAGGGGAGTATCGGAGAGAGGTGACCGATTATGATGCCGGCTCGACCGGGTCATATGGGGGCTAGAGGCCTGAGGAGGCAACACCTGGTCCAGGGTTGCGATCTATTTCCTCCCCTAAAATTCTCCGTTGAAGCTCCGGAAGGGAGCAAGGACTCGGAGTCACTAGCAGGCGCAACCTGTCTGGTAAGTACAATAAATAAATGAATAAACAAACAAACAAATATATAAAGGGAAAAATAAATGAATGAATAAATAAAAGGGGAAGGAAATGTGCTCCTAGCTCAGGAGACATTTACAGGCTGTGTCAGTCAGATGCCTGTGGCAGCAACACCTAATTCAGGGTTGCACTATAATATTTCCCACTCAGAAGAAGGGAAGCAATACCTGGTGCGTTATGATATTTCCCGCTCAAAAGAGGGGATTGTTGGAGATTCTTACATATGTGACTCCAACTATGTGGATATCGATAAGGAAATCGAATCCCTGAATTAATGGGGGATATGCTTCATTTTTAATCTTATGAAGGAGCTACCAGCTCTTGTCACATATTTGCCATCCCTTTGGGGATAGGAGATTCACCGGAGGAAGATCTGGCTAAAGTTCCGGGAAATATGCCAGTCCAGATACCTGCCAGACTTTGGATGTTTCCATACGTCAATTTCATCAGTTGGGATATCCCAGTGATGATATGTAGGCAGCGGTATTATGTCAGCAGGTCCAAAAACCGCTCTGGAGTCATTTCGGCTTTTGCAAGTCAGTAGATGGTCTCACCTTTCGGAAGTGCAGGAAATTGCATTATCACTTCTCTGTATACCCAGTTGGGGCTATTGCCTTTGCAAAATGTTATAAGGCATGAGATAATTCCCAAAATGGCTAATTTTTCAGGGCCAGTAATGTGCAGCCTGCATAGTATCTCTTCAGAGAGACCTTATGTAGCAAGTTGAAGACTTGTAGGGGGGAATTTAAGTCAGCTGTGGGGGTGGAGTACCACTCTAGGTGGTTAAAGCTCCAGTATTCCGGTGGGTTTTCATCCTGTATTCAAGGAGCATGAAGCGCCGTTGAAACTCCGAAAAGGAGCAGTCAGGAATCACTAGCTGGCCTCGCAAGAACAGCTAGTTGAACCAGGTTTTACAGTAATGACAGGCGTGACCTGTCCAGTGAGTCCTGCTGAGGCTCCGTAGGAGTAGCTGGCCATAGGTGCAGCCTGTCTAACCAGGCTGGGAATAACTGGTAGTGTGGCCTGCACAATAAAGCTCCAGCAAGGCCTGTAGATCGAAGAAGTATTCTGTCCCATTCAGCTCAGGAATGCTGGCAGGCGTGCCTTGCACAGCAATATCACTTTTGAGCTCCGGAAACGAGCTGTTGGCAAGCGTGGGTTGAAGATGTGGTCAGACAGGGTCTCAAATGGAAATTCGCTGAAGCTCCAACAAGCAGGTCGACCCAGGTTCAGAGACGCTGGGAGTTAAGGTCTCTATATTAACCTCCGTAAAACTCCGAAATGGAGCAGTCTGTCGGCCCAGGTTTGGATTTATTAGCAGCACGGGCTGTCTAGTATCTTTTCACTGTCTCTGGAGAAGACAGATTGATGCAGAGACATTGGCAGGGTGCCTTGCATACTAACCTATGTAAGTTCCAAGTAGGAATAGCTTGGTTACCCTGGTTCAGGGTAGACTATCTTGGAACTGCCGGCCATATGGGTCATATTGACCAGGGAAGCACTGCCTCAACATCTGTGATTTAGGTTATCAGGCCGCTCAGTAGAGTGAAGTAGTTGAAGTCTCCCTCTACACATGATTAAATTTCTGCTCAGTTAGTGGAGTTGTCAGTTCGCTGAAAACATAATTGCCATCTTCTCTGGGATAGGTAGCTACTAGCAGGAAGCCGGTCTGGCATATAGTATTTTATCTGACCTGCAGGTTCATGTTGTGAATCAAAAATGTATATATAATAATCTGTAGGGTCTCAATGCCAGTATTCCTGATATAGTGGCTGGTCGAAGAGATTGTGTTGCGCACACTGGCGACTCAGACAGGTGGTTTCAGTCAGAGGACTGCGAAGCAATTCCTGGTCCAGGCTTGCATTATGCTAAATTCCACTCTGAGGAAGAACGCTGAGGGTTCGTGGTGACTCTAATAGTCAAGAGTTGACAGGTAACTCGTATACTCACATCAAGTGGATACGGTGTTTCAGCTCTAGTAATAAGGTTCTGATTATATGTTATCAGCGAATTGAATGAATATCTAGATAATGCATCTTCCGCGGCAAGAGAAGCCAAAAATTTCCGTCCGTATGGTGAATAGAAGAACAGTGGTTCCAAGTGGAATCAGTGACATCTCACAAAGGATGAATAGAATAGTCTGCCCAAGAACAAGAGGGGTATATTTCTGATATTTCTCAAGATTGCAGAAACGTGGAGCATGCCAAATCAGGTTAGGATTTGGCTAATCTGATCATGTATTTGGTTACCCAGTTTGAGATGGATGATTGGCTTTCAGCAATTTAGCTGATTCAGTGAATCAATCGTGAAGATGCATACTTTGCCATATCTATACACAAGAGGCACAGATAAACTGGTGTTTTGATAACAAAGCCAGTGGTGGAAGCTAATGCTGCCCTACTCAGATAAAAGGGCATTGTGTCATAGCGTTTTTAGATGACATGCAAAATTTGCAGCTGATAAGACTTAGGGGTTTATCAGTAGATGCCTCTTACGATATTAAGGATAAGGCAACATGAAATTTAATAGTGCCAACTTTGTCTATTCATTCAGGCCATGGTAAGGCGGCTGAAGAAGCTCCTATTTACTCGAAGTCATGAGTGATGGCTGGTTCAGCCTTTTCTCGGGCAGCTAGCTCTCCACGATTGTATGGGAATTTGTGAACAAGATATGTGAGTTTCTTTCAAACGGAAGTAACAGAGGTTTGTGTTGCTTTCAGTTTGGGCTTAGAGAAGCGATTATGTGATAGCACAAGTGACACTGCTTGTGCTGCTTTGTCATTCTCTATAGTCCCATAAGTGGGACAATAAATGATTGGTTATTCACCCGCTGTTCACTAACATTATACAAGATGTCTTTTATATGACCGCTCTAAAAGCCTACACTCATCGTAGTGTGCAATATATATCAGTAAATTATTATGCAGATATTCATCTACTGTATTCTTAATGGGAGCAGTATCTTTTAAAGTTGATTATGCTTTTAGAAACTGATTTCAGCACAAAGAACACAGTCTTTACTCAATCTCTGGCTCGGTCTCTGGGTCATAACTGACACGAGGGTAGCTTGTTATGGGTATGATCTCATAAAGCAAAACGGGCATGGTTGCGTACATTTGGAGTTGACAGCATACCCACCAGATCGGAGATTGGGGGTGTTATTATGTATACAGGTACACTGAGCTTGCTAGTACCTATGAGATGAAGGATAGTTTATTCATTGTTATTTAATAGTCTCTCAAGAGATTGCTGATGGCTCATTAGCAGCCAATAGAATGGATATTTCCTTTTCATCATACAGCAGGAGGCTTACAGAGTGCGTTTTCAGAAGTTATAACATTTGGTTGAATATGTCTGGATATTTGCAGATAGAATTCTGAATAGTGTTGCATGAGTTATTGTCTAACTCAAAGCCAATTGGGACTGTGGTCTGATTAAGAGCGATGGCCATGTATGCAAGTTAGCATCATGGTATTAATAACCCATGTTTTCTACCATTTATGGTTTATCTGTTTAAGTGTTTCACACACAGATTGGGTTACTGCATGAAACCACAGAGCTTTGAAGGCTTCACATAGTCACACGTGACTTCGATATAAAACAGAAAGTTTAAACGAAAACTTACCGTTTGAAGTTTGATCTTTATTTTATGAGAAGTGGAAGTGAGGGATTACGTGCCCTCCACTCGCAACCCTGATTCTCGTAAAGATCATCCGATAGGACTAGGGTCATTAATCTTTCTATAGTTTAAATCCGTACAACTGATCTGTGGCTCCATGCAGTTGCTCTGAAGATTGACACGCATGCGGGCTGGCGGGCTCTTCACGTAATCCCTCACTTCAACTTCTCATAAAATAAAGATCAAACTTCAAACGGTAAGTTTTCGTTTCATCTTTCTATTTTACTTTAGACTTTGGAGATACAGCACGGAAACAGGCCCTTCGGCCCACTGACTCCATGCTGACCAGCACACTGACCCCTACACTAACACTAGACACACACTAAGGACAATTTCCAATTTTACCAAAGCCAATTAACCTACAAACCTGTATGCCTTTGGCGCGTGGAAGGAAACTGGAGCACCCGGAGAAAAGCCATGTGGTCAGAGAGAAAATACACACTCTGTACAGACAGCACCTGTAGGCAGGATCGAACACAAGTGACTGGTGCTATAAAGCAGCAGCTCTACCATGGCCCCACTGTGCCGCCCCTGACTAGCAACTTTTTCACACAAAGAGATATGAGGGAGGTGGGGGGGATATGGAATGAGCAGCCAGAGGAGGTAGTTGAGGCAGGTGCAATAACAGTTAGAAGACATTTGGGCAGGTACACGGAAAGAAAAGTTGAGAAATATGGGCCTAATGTGGGTAGATGGGGGATCTTGGTTGGCATTGACGTGTTGGGTCAAACAGCCTGTTTCTGTGCTGCATAACCTCAGCAACTACAACTGGCACATCTGTGGAATGAAGGAGGAAACCTGAACACCAGAGGAAACACAAGCAGGATCACACTTGGATCTCTGGTGCTGTGAGGCAGCAGGTCGACTATACACAGACAGCAGTGACACTGAGACACTGGAGCTGTAAGGCAGCAGAGCTGCTGCACCACTGACTCCACACACAGAGAGCAGTGGGCATCAGGATCGAACCTGAGATACTGGAGCTGTGAGGAAGCAGTGCTGCTGCACCATACTGCCCTCTCACTCCTACAGCTGAGATAGGCAAAAGCAACAATACTATGGGAGCTCTTCCAAGTTCCTCTCCAGTAGACACTATCACAGCTCGCACTAGTTCTATGTTATCCCACTTTCACATCCTACACACTTGACCCTGTTGCTTTATTGTTATTCAGTTAACAAAATGAAGCACATGGAATTCCCTAAAATAATGAGAGGTGAACACTCTTTGATTAGGGAGTTGGAGCTGCAATCTCTTCTGCGGCAGTGTAGATTCCAATGACCAATTCTTTAAATATTTTGATATCGTTTGATGATTCTGAATTGTTGTTTATTTTAGCACCAAATGTTTGTCAGTGATGTCACTGATGGCAGATATGACAGTCTCTGCGGGAATGATTCTGAACAGCAGTCATTATATCCATTAGGGAATAAAAAGGAAATTACAGCATGTCTACTTTCTCTTTGGTAAGTTCATATGATGGGCAAGCTTCCACCTTGGCTCAGTTGTTCATTTATTTTCATCTTGTCACTCGGTCGGTGTACGGACTGTGAATTGTGCAGAATAGAACTAAACATGCCCATTTATATTTCACCTGAACTAATTACTTTAGTGTGGCACATCAGCACAGCGGTAGAGCTGCTACCTCACAGTGCCAGAGATCCGGGTTCAATCCTGGCTACGGGTGCTGTCAGTACGGAGTTTGTACGTTCTCCCTGTGATCGCGTGGCTTTTCTCCGAGTGCATTCGAAAGATGTGCAGGTTTGTAGGTTGATTGAATTCAGTAAATTGCCCCTTAGTGTGTCAGACGTGAAGTGGGATAACATAGAACTAGTCAGATTCAGATTCAGATTCAGATTCAAACTTTATTGTCATTGTGCTGTGTGCAAGTACAGAGACAACGAAATGCAGTTAGCATCTCACCCAGAAGTGCAAACACAGAATAATGGAACAGTAAATATATATATGTATATACAGTAGCTGTAGTGCCATTTTCGGGGGGGGGGGGGGGGGGGGTGGAGATCAGTCACTGGGGGAAGGAGTGTCCGGGTGGGGTGTCTGGCAATCACCAAGATGTAGAGTTAAGTAGGGTAACAGCCGCAGGGAAGAAGCTGTTCCTGAACCTCCTGGTCCGGCAACGGAGAGACCTGTAGCGCCTCCCGGATGGGAGGAGGATAAACCATCCATGGTTGGGGTGAGAGCAGTCCTTGGCGATGCTGAGCGCCCTTTGCAGACATCACTTGCTCTGGGCAGATTCAATGGAGGGGAGTGAGGAACCGGTGATGCGTTGGGCAGTTTTCACCACCCTCTGCAGTGGTTTCCGGTCAGAGACAGAGAGGTTTTCATACCATACTGTGATACAGTTAGTAAGGACGCTCTCGATGGCGCAGTGGTAGAAGTTCACCAGAATCTGAGGAGACAGATGGACCTTCTTTAGTCTCCTCAGGAAGAAGAGACGCTGGTGACGTTGGTGCACAGGTGATCAGTGGTTGGTGTGAACTCGAGGGCCCAAGGGCCGGTTCCCACTCTGTATCTCTAAACTGAAACTCTCTAAACTAATTGTGGATGTTCAAATTTAATTAGTCACGTACAGTTGATCAACAGGAAATTGAAATGGTCCAAGAGCTGGACTAACTCCAGCATGCATCTGAAGGCACTGGAAAAAATATTACCAATCCTGCCTCTACAGAAATCACCAAATTCACTGAAAGGGTAAGCGACCCAGTGTCCTCTTTTATCACTGAGACCATTGTTGCACATGTCTGATTCCAGACCCTGCAAAGCAGACACGCTTTTCCAAATTCCCTTATGAGAAGAGATTATCATGTGAATGGAGTGCTTAAAGGTTCCTTGAAGAAGTGCAATATGGTATTGAGAACCTCAGGACTATGTATGAGGTGCACACAGTTTTTAGTTTAGTTTAGTGATACAGTGCGGAAACATTCCCTTCGGCCCACTGAGTCCACACCGACCAACGATTCCCATGCATTAGCACTATCCTATACACACTTGGGACAATTTACATTTATTCCAAACCAATTAACCCACAAACCTGTACATCTTTGGAGCGTGGGTGGAAACCGAAGATCTTGGTGAAACCCCACGCGGTCATGGGGAGAACATACAAACTCTGTACAGACAGTACCTGTAGTCGAGATCGATCCCGGGTCCCCGGCACTGCAAGCGCTGTAAGGCAGCAACTCTACAGCTACACCACCATGCCGCCCCACAGGATCCCTGCGGAAGCAGTGGAAAGAATACACCTCCTCAAAGACTGCCTACCTTTCTACCTTTCTGCCCTGTGAAGCAGAGTTGCATCATTCAATGGTTCTTTATTGTCACGATTGCACAGCAGATGACATTCTTTTGCACAACCACAAATGTACGATCACCATATTTTGGCACTGCTTACAAATCCTGACCAAGCTGTGGAAGAACCTGTGGTTCAGACATTGACCTCATTACCTACTCCAGGACTCACAAACCCAAGAATGGAAGAAAGTAATCTTTGATCAGGAGGAACTACAGAAGTAGTTCAAAAATCAATCAAAAATCAAAAAGGACGTTAAATAGATTGCCAACTTGGTGTCACCCTGTTTAATATTATCAGATAGGGTCAAAATAATGCAATTGAATTGGGCCATGGTCCTTAAATATCCTTTCCAACATGGCAACTATCACCTGCACTGCAAGATAATGGAACAAGTCAAAATGCTGCTTGAATCTATGACAAACCCAATTTAGGAATCCTTTCTGACACTTGCGGGAATGAAACTAAGTATAAATATAATTATTTATTTAATACACTGTTAAATAATGTACATAAAAGGAAATAAAGAATAGGAAACAAAAAGTTGAATTAAGAGAAAGAACAATGGAGGGAGAGATTAAAAGGAAATATAAAAGTTTCAATGCATTTATAAGAAGTAGTAATGTATGCATTAATAAAGCTCTGAAGGAATGAGACTCCATTTCTAAATTAATTTACACCTTTAAAAATTCACTTCCTCTTTACAGGACAAGTATTGAAATTTACAGCCACATACGATTTTCAAAATCTATGAAGAACCCCATGGAAATGCAGAGCAACCTTGGCAGTAACTATCAGATCTTCAAGATATCTATAACTAAACCTGCAATTATGCAATACCTTTGTTGCTTTTTTTTAAACGTCCCACTCACTGTAACTGATCTCCACTTAGCACGATTGTTTTCGACAATGTTGCTGTTCCTCCCACTCTTCCTACTTCTCCCTCCTCCTCAAGGACATTATTTTGTCTGGTACATTAAATTCTCATTCATGCCCAGCTTGCAGACATTTGACCTTGAGTTAAATTTATGTTGCTAATTGGCTTGTTTTATTAAGTTAGCAGTATGCTTCTTATTTTGTACTTAGACCTTATTTTATATTCTGCGATTCTACGCTGTGTGGTGGCATATGGAACAAATTGCCAGAGGAGGTAGTAATGGCAGGGGTGACAGCAACATTTAAAAGACAATTGGACAGGTACATGGATAGGAGAGGTTTCGAGGGATACTAGACCAAGTGCAGACCCTCCACAGACCCTCGCAATATTCCACCACTCATCCATAGCCCCCAACTGCGCAGGCACGGCTGATGGGTTCCTGTTGTGACATAACCCCTCACGCACAATAACCCTCCCCCCACACACACACACTAACCCCTCCCCCCACACACACTAACCCCCTCCCCCATACACACTAACCAACCCCCACCAACACACTAACCCCCCAACACACATTAACCCCCCACACACACACACACTACTGCCCCACACACACTAATCTCCCCCACACACTAACCCCCCCCTCCCCACACACACTAACCCCCCACACACACTAACCCCCACACACACTAACCCCCACACACAGTTACCCTCCCCCCACACACACTTACGAACCCCTCCCCCCACACACACTAACCCCCCCCACACACACACAGAAACCCTCCACACACACACAAACACTAACCACCCTCCCACGCACACTAACCCCCCCCCCCCCCCCTCCACATACACGCTAACCCCATATCTGTCTCTCTGTCTCTCTCTAACTCTATATCTGTGTCTGTGTCACCTCTCCCTCCCTCTCCTTTTTCCTACCCTCAGTCACTGCCGGGTGGCAGCTGAGATCTTATTGTGATGTTATTGTCGGCTGCCGGAATGTTCAGGGCAGCCTATGTAAATGAGATCCTATTATGATTGGAGGACCGTGAGATGCCATTGTGACGTCATCACTGGAAGCTGCCAAAAAAATCTCACAGCAGAGTCACAGTTATTCTTCTCAAAGTGGGCTTTTTTAAAATGTTTAAATATCAATAACTTGTGAAATATAACATCAAATCTGAAAGAAACTTGACACGAACAAATGTGCGTGTGGTGGTGCAAACATTTTAGCGCTATTGTGTACCGTTTTGGCGCAGATACCATCTCAATCACACACACAAACAAGATGAGACTTTTAATAGTATATGGATAGATAGATGGGCCAAATGTGAACAGGTGGGACTAGTGTAGATAGGGCATCTTGGTCAGCATGGGCAGGTTGGGCTGAATGGCTTGTTTCCATTCTGTATGACTCTATCACTATATCTTTGCTCTCAATGTATTCTCACCTCTGGACTACAGGTAAGTAGATTAATTAGCTTTGGTAAAATTGAAAATTGTTCATATGTGTAAGATAGTGCTAGTGTGTGGGTTTCGCTGGTCGGCTCAGACCCGGTGGGCTGAAGGGACTGTTTCCGTGCTGTATCTCTAAAATAAAATAAACAAAACTTCCTTTTTATCCCCAAGGTTTCTTGTGTATGTAAACATGGATCCTAGCCTGCATCATAGCTCTTATACGAGATTATGAGTTTCATTGACTTTCTACATTAGCATGGTAGTACCAATGGCAAATTTAACAGTGCCATGCCACTGCCTTTGGGCATTTAGAAACTTCAAAATGAATCTAAACAATTTTACAGAAATCCTGGTTTACCAACCAACAGACTCTTTTATGAGGGATAACTGTGGAAAAAACAATATGGGGAAAATTATTTCCAGATGAATGAAGGTCTGAGACTTGAAATCTCAACTTTGTATGTGTATTGAGGCTGCAGTTCCCATTTAATTGCTGAAATCACCAATTATATTCAGTTTCATGTTCTCAACAGCTTGACTATCATGCTTCTAAATCTGTTCTATTGAAAACTGTCATAGATTCCAGTAAACTTCCTTTGAACTGCTTCCACTTTATTAACATCCGGAATGAAAAAGAAGACTAAAATTGTACCTATTGTGCCAAATAACGACACAAAATGCTGCAGTAATGCAGCGGGACAGGCAGCATTCCTGGAGAACATGGTTAGGTGATGTTTTGGGTCTGGACGCTTCGTCAGACTGGTTTGGAACTCCAAACTACTGACTCCAAACACGGTTTAAAATGGGATTCCACTACTGGCCACATCTTCCCATCTCCACTCCTTTCTGCTTTCCGCAGAGACCGTTCCCTCCGTAACTCCCTGGTCAATTCGTCCCTTCCCACCCAAACCACCCCCTCCCCGGGTAATTTCCACTGCAACTGCAGGAAATGCAACACTTGTCCCTTTACCTCCACCCTCGACCCAAGCAGTCTTTCCAGGTGAGGCAGAGGTTCACTTGCACCTCCTCCAACCTCATCTACTGCATCCACTGTCCCAGGTGTCAAATTCTCTACATCGGCGAGACCAAGCGCAGACTCGGTGATCGTTTCGCTGATCACCTCCGCCCAGTCTGTCGTAACCAACCCGATCTCCCAATTGCTCAGCACTTCATCTCCCCCTCCCATTCCAAATCTGACCATCCTGTCCTGGGCCTCCTCCATTGCAGAGTGAGGCCCAGCGCAAATTGGAGGAATAGCACCTCATATTTTGCTTGGGTAGTTTACACCCCAGTGGTATGAACAATGATTTCTCTAATTTCAGATAGCCCTTGCTTTCTCCTTCCTCCCCCCCCTCCCCCCCCCCCTTCTTAGTTCTCCTCCAAGTCCTACTGTCTCCGCCCACTTTCTATCATCTCCCCCCCCCCCCCCGACATCAGTCTGAAGAAGGGTCTTTTACTCGAAACGTCACCCATTCTTTCTCTCCGTTGATGCTGCCTCACCCGCTGAGTTACTCTAGCATTTTGTGTCTACCTAAGGTCTTACCAATGATCTGTTTAACTATTGATGCATAACCTCCTTGCTTTTGTATTCAATTCCCTGGTATGAAATTATAATATTCTGTAGGCACAAGGCACTACAGGTGCTGAAATCTTAGACAATAGACAAAAGACAATGGACAATAGACAATAGGTGCAGGAGTAGGCCATTCGGCCCTTCAAGCCAGCTCCATTCAATGTGATCATGGCTGATCATCCACAATCAGTACCCCGTTCCTGCCTTCTCCCCATATCCCCTGACTCCTCTATCTTTAAGAGCCCTATCTAGCTTCCTCATGAAAGTATCCAGAGAACCTGCCTCCACCGCCCTCTGTGGCAGAGAATTCCACTGACTCACTACTCTCTGTGTGAAAAAGTGTCTCCTCATCTCCGTTCTAAATGACTGCTTTAAATGGCTATTCTTAAACTATGGCCCCTGGTTCTGAGGAGAAACTGCTGCAAGAATTCAGTTGATCAGGCAACACCTGGGGAGGAAATGGTAAGAGTACAAATCGGGTCAGGCCTCTTCTTTAGACTGTTCTGTAGTTGCTTTGCCTCCCTTTTTAGCTTTTTGCAAATCATGCATTAGGACGCCAAATACAAACATTTCTCTTCTATATAAGATACTAATTTTCTATTTCACTTGCCAGGTTGGACAATGCCAACTAACAGGTTTTTATATGAGGGAGACCTGTGGCAAAAATAATATGGAAAATAATTTCCAGATGAATGGAAATCTGAGACCTGAAGCTCAATTTTGTATGGGCATTGAGGCTGCAGTTCCTCCTGAATTGCTGAGAGCACCAAATACATTCAGTTTCATGTTCTCAGCAGCTTGGACATCATGCTTCTAAATCTGTTCTATTCAAAATTGTCAATGCAATCCCATAAACGTTCTCTGAACTGCTTCCAACTTGTTAACATCCTGAATTAAAAAGCAGATCAAAACTGTACTCATTGCAACAAATAAAGAGACAAAATGCTGCAGTAACTCAGCGGGCCAGGTAGCATTCTTGGAGAACATGGATAGGTGGTGTTTTGGGTCTGCACCCTTCTTCAGACTGGTCAGACAGGGTGGCATGGTGGCACAGCAGTAGAGTTGCTGTGTTACAGTGCCAGAGACCCGGGTTCGATCTAAACTAAAAAACTGAAAACTATAAGGTATATAAATTTGCTATTGACATAAAGACAGGTCGAAAAGTAAGTTTTGAAGAGGCCATAAGGATATTAAGGAGGGGTACAAATGGACTGGGAATGGAGAATGATCTGCCATTCGAGTACAATGTGGAAGATGTGGGGTTTTTTTAATGTAGAGATACTGCGTTGAAACAGGCTCTGTGGCCCACCGAGTCCGCACCAACCTGCGATCTCCGCACATTCACACTATCCTACACACATTAGGGACAATATATACCGCCAATTAACCTACAAATCTGTACACCTTTGGAGTGTGGGAGGAAACTGAAGGTCGCGGAGAAAATCCATAACGGGGAGAATGTACAAACTCCATATAGTCAGCACCCGTAGTCGATATCGAATCCGAGTCACCGGCGTTGTAAGTGCTGTAAGGCAGCAGCTATACTGCTGCACCGCCATGCCACCCATCACATATATAAATTGGCAATAGATTAGGTCATAGCATACCCCTTTCTGCATTTTGCTATTTAACAAAGTATCCATTTAAGCCAACCACCTATTACATTCAGGAAAGACACAAATACTGGAGTAACTCAGCAGGTAAGGCAGCATCCCTGAAGATTGGTGTGAAGTCTGAAGAGTGTCCATATCCAAACATCACCTAACCATGTTCCACAGGGATGCTGCCTGACCCACTGAGTTACTCCAGCATTTTGTGTCTTTTCTTGGTCAACCAACATCAGCAGTACCTTGTTTCTCTTATTTCCTTCAAGCAAGTCAGTTTTCGATCCCTGTCAACATGTTAGCCCCTACATCATGAACGTTAACTTTGTGCACTGACCTTTGACATTACTGGCATCTTATTCAGAAGAGTAAGAAATACATTGTGTGTGCAAACTGATATTGCAATACAGTATTAATGACTGGCAGTTATACCTGTGACAGATTTAATCCTTGTATTTAAATGGGTACTGTAATAAGTTATTTAAAGAATTGTCTCCATTTTACTCCTAATATCAAGGGATTATTTTTCTATGTATTCAGGTAAAGTAATAAATATGCATTAATTTATTTTTCACTTCCATATATTTGCTGAATATTTAGCAGCTAAGGGAATGTTTTGCTTGTCAAAATTTTATGTAAATGAATGCAATGTGATTGTCCATGAAATACACATTGTTAACATTGTCCTCACATTAGGCTTGCAAATAAAAAAATCAGGACATTCAAGAATAAGATAATATATCTTGGAGCGAAGAGTACTTTAAACATTTGGTCATATGAGCGAGCCAAATGTTTCTGTTAAAAGAGCACCATTAAGAATTTTTGCAGTGAAAATGCAGTGTCTAATGTCAAACAAACCTGTCAGTTCATATGATGTGACATTGCATCAGACTTCAGCTCTTCCAGGCACTTTCAATAATGCAGTGAGTCGCTTAAGTAGCATCCATTTTCTGCTTAATATCATCGACATTATTGAAATGATTTTTATAAACCTTACATACTGGCAATAATTTACTTGTGCTGCTGCTGCTGTTAATTATCGTCATTACGTCATTATCATCTTAACCACTCATCTCCTCTGCAAACTGACAGGACACTAATTGTTCATGGCTGCCCTTTGCTCCACACTGTCAGTGGTTCACGGAGTGTTCGTATGTCACTAACAAGGCACAGTCTGCCTGTGCTGCTTGTGTGATGCGAGACCACAACATCATTTGGGCTACTGTGGCTAGCCTCTGACTCATGAGTGGTGAGGGGGTTACAATCAGCTATTCATTCCCCCCCATTGATTGCTTTCCAGCCAAGAACACGGGCAGCATGGTGGCGCAGCGGCAGAGTTGCTGCCTAACAGTGCTTGCAGTGCCGGAGACCTGGGTTCGATCCCGACTATGGGTACTGTCGGTACGGAGTTTGTACGTTCTCGCCTTGACCGCGTGTGTTTTCTCTGAGATCTTCTGTTTCCTCCCACACGTCAAACACGTACAGTTGTGTTAGTTAATTGACTTGTTATGGGTGTAAATTGTCTCTAGGGTGTGTAGGATAGTGTTAATGTGCAGGGATCGCTGCTCGTTGCGGACTTGGTGGGCCAAAGGGCCTGTTTCCACGCTATATTTCTAAAGTAAACTAAATACTCAGGCTTTATTTAGGTTTGGCATGGTAAATATCAGTATCATCCCCTGGAGCAACACACCAGAGTTTACTACGACATTGCAAGTCACGGTTCTAAGCGAAGAATTATAAAGAATTTTACAAGCATCTTAAATAAATAAAATGTATTAAAAAGGAAGTGCAAATGCTGGTTTATACCAAAGATAGAAACAACATGCTGGAATAACTAAGTAGGTCAGGCAACAGCTCTGGGGAAAATGGATAGGTGATGTTTCGGGTCAGTGGCATTTTGAGTTCCGACCCGAAACGTCATCTATCTATTTTCTCCAGAGATGCTTCCTGACCCGCTGAGATACTCCAGCTTTTTGTTTCTATCTTCAGCTTAAATAATTAATTGTTTCTAAGTTGTCCCGTGGCAAGAATAACAAATATTTTTTGATTCATCCAAAAATTAATATGTCGACCTAAAAATGCAGACTTAGCTAAACCTCCAAAAAATATATAAAATATAATCACAACATTTTGGGAACACTTAGCATCTGTTGAAGGAAAAACAGTTGAAAATATCAAGTAGAAGACCATTGGACAGAACTATGATGAGATAAAATATGTTGGTTTTAAATTGCAGAGAGCTTGAGAGTATGAGGGAGAGGAGAAAGAAACCAGGAGAGGTCAGAAATGTGGTGGTGATAAGATGCTCGTATAGATACTGGAACAATACAGCAAAAAAATAGCCTTTTCACCCACAATGTCAGTGCTGAACATGATGCCAAGTTAAACTAATCTTCTCTGCCGACACATGATCCATAATCTCTCCATTCCCTGCATATCCATGTTCTTATCTAAAAACCTATTACAAGGGATCAGGTTCAAGGATCTGACTCGTAGAACAAAGTCTGGTCCAATAGCGCTGCTCCCAAATTCAAACTGGACCCAATGGTAGGGGACTGCATCCGAGCAAGGCACCCCTCCGCCACCCCTTTGGAAACAAAGCGCTACCAGCTGCAGACTGGCGCGTAAAGCAATACACACACAGTGCTACAGACTTGCTGCACAAATCAATACACTCAGCGCTACAGACTTGGCGCGCAAAGGTAATACACACAGCGCTGCCGGTTTGGCATGCAAAGGTTTAAACAGAGCGCTGTCGGCTTAGTGCATGGGAATTTAAGGAAAAAGCTGCTGGCTGCAGCGCTATGGGTGTTAATCATAGCGCTATGGCCACAGTGCTATGAGTCACAGACTGTTTGGGATAATTCTTGTATAACATTCCACCTCTCGACGAGTCTGATTACCGTCACATCTGGCCCGCATGCTTACGATACGATATGATAAAACTTTATTCATCCCCAGAGAGAAATTGGTCTGCTAACAGTCACAACACACAACAATGTACAGGAAAAACTTGAAATTAAAAGTGAAAAAAAAAGACAAGCGACTGTTGTCTGTGCACAGTGCCTTCACCGGAACAAATGAACAAACAAACAAACGAGCATAGATTCATCCCCTAGACAGAAGATTCCAAACTAGAGTGCCCCCCCGCCCTCCCCCACATCAAGTCCCTCATTGTCTTCCCCTCCCCCCCTCAGGCTCATTGACCGTTGATCACGGGACGACCGCGGGGCCCCACCGCCACTGATGCTCCCGCCGCCGCCAGGACTCCCGTTGTTGCCGATGCCCCCGCTGCAGAGGCCTCACTACCACCGGGACTCCTGTTACCGTCGAGGCTCATGCTGCCGCCGCCGCCGAGGCTCCCATCATCGCCATCGCTGAAGCTCCTTCAGCCCAGGCGGGCCTCGCCATCCGGCTTCTCCTCAGTCCCCTGCGAGGCCTGTAGGGCGAGTCGGGCCTACTGGGGCATGTTCTGGTCGCCACCGTGGTTTTATTGGCGGGTGAATCGGGCCCGCGCGGCTCCCTGAAACACCTCGTTTACCTCGTTATATCCGGCACACAGGCTGTAGTAAAGTCCACGCGGTCGTGATGCCAATCCACACATACAATGCAGTAATACAATTACCAACAAGATTGTCCCAAAGGTTAGCCCTCAGTGCACCACCATTGTCCACCAGTCTCCAAACATCCCATCCTCCCAGGGGGATTATAGTTGTGGTATTGTTCTCTGACCCTTCAAGTCTTCTCCACGGCTTTGTGGATGTGGTCAGCCAGGTTGGTGATGTTCTCTAAATCATCTCGAATATAAGTACAGCACTCCCGCTTGATCAAAACACGTGCCCCCCTTCTCAGCCAGGATGAAATCTAGGGCCATGCGGTTCTGTAGGGCTGCGGTGCGAATGGCCACTACCTCTGCTGATAGATCAGTGATGGCCTCTTTTACCACACTCGGTGGGAAGGAAGGAAGCCCCGCTTCCACCTAACTGGGGCCCACAAGTCCAGTGATAGTACCTGTCATTGTAACTTTGAGGGGTCGGGGCCTTCCTTGTACGACATACACCACGGCGGCTCCCCCATGCCCAGTTAATGGACAACGCCCCATAGACACCACTGTCATATCGGCCTCCCAACCATGCCTGGCAGCAGGTTCCAGGCACACAACTCTATGTAAATAACTTGCCCACATATCTCCTTTAAACATTGCCCCTCTCACCTTAAAGACATTGTATGCTGTCTTGTGTCGAACATCACACCCTGGGGGAAATGTTTTGACTGTCTACTCATTCTCTGCTTCTCATAATTTTATATACTTTTATCAGATCTTCCCCCCAACCCGTCGTGTTCTAGAGAAAACAATCCATGTTTGTCAAATCTTTACTTGTATCTAATACCCCCTAATCCAGCCAGCATTCTGGAAAACCACAGATATGATAGCGGCATTTAAGAGACTTTTAAATAAACAAATGGATATGCAGGTTATGGAGGGGTATAGATCACGTGCAGGCAGATGAGATTAATTTATCTCGTCATCAAGTTTGGCACAAAAAATATGAGTCGATGGGCCCATTTTGGTGCTGTATTTTGCATGCTCTATGTTCTATTGTAAAGTACAATATCAACTCGTTCAATAGTCAGCAGTTACGTAAAATGTTAGACATTTACCATTTGCTCATGCTGAGAACCATCCAATCACTCTTTACAACAGAACAACGGGTGACACGGTGGCGCCAGAGACCGGGTTCGATCCTGACTACGGGTGCTGTCTGTACGGAGTTTGCACATTCTCCCCGTGAACTGCGTAGGTTTTCTCCGAGATCTTCGGTTTCCTACCACACACCAAGACGTACAGGTTTGTAGGTTAATTGGTATAAGTGTAAATTGTCCCTAGTGTGTGTAGAATAATGTTAATGTGTGGGGATCGCTGGTCGGCGCAGCCTCAGTGGGCCGAAAGGCCTGTTTCCACACTGTATCTCTAAAATAAAATAAAATAAACAACAGAACATCAGAAATAGGAGCATGAATGTGTCAGTTAGTGTATTGAGTCTGGTCTGCCATTGAATAAGATGAGAGCTGATTTGATCTTTGGCACCCGCTCATTTTTCTATCTTATGTCCCATTGGTATGGGTGTAATGGGTTATAGGGAGAAGGCAGGAGAATGTGGTTGAGAGGGAAAGATCGATCAGCTATATTTGAATGGCGGAGTAGACTTGATGGGCTGAAAGGCCTAATTCTGCTCCTAGAATGAATGAACATGAAATTCATCCCTGGTCTGTAGTTACATGGCAGTAGTTTCACTGAAGTCAATCAAGCTAAATATTGAAGATGAGTACAATGCATTGCCACTACCTATGGGGGATTTAGTGCTTCCAAAATACCATGAAATTATAGAATTAATACTTCTTCACAATGATTTCAGAAGTTTTTCACAGGTTTTATGGTATTCAGAGTTCCATCTACTGCAATTTTTTCAAAGCCAGAAGGCAATGCCAACAAGAATATTTCTGTGAACTATAACAAAAGATGACAATAATCATAAAAACAGTTTGAAGGCAGTTTCAGCCAAAATGAAGACATGTAGCTATCAATTGGAAGCCAATCTATCAATGCTAGGTACCAGGTAGCGCAAATATTATACTCAAAATTACTTGTGCTTATTGTTGGGAATGGTTATATTAGATATCTTACCCCTTTTAGTATGAGTATGAGGTATGCATGTGGACACAGCTTCTCTGTTTCATCTGTTATCGCAGATTTAAAATAAAATAAATGACATCCCTCACCTCCCCCTTATACAGGAAGAAGTTGGAGAAGCAATCAGTGTGTAAACAAGCCACCAGCAGAGTAACAGTTCGGAATGGAAAAATCACTGAGGAAAGCTAAACCTTTGGCATTTTACTTGTTTCAACCCTTTGCCTCCAATTCCATATCGTAGCAACATAACAAAAGTTGAATTTTCCAAAATAAAGAAATTCTGTTTACTCAGTGACTAATTTCAAAGAAATCATCTTATTATTCAGCGGGTCAGGCAGCATCTCTGGAGGAAAAGGATACGTGACGTTTCAGGTTGGGACCCTTCCTTACCAAAACATTACCTATGCTCTTCCTCCAGAGATGCTGTCTGACCAGCTGAGTTACTCCAGCACTTTGTGTCTATCTTTGGTCTAAACCAGCACCTGCAGTTCTTTATTTCTACAAATTATGTTATAATATCTGTGCAGTTCTGTTTGCTCCAATGCAGGAAATATGTGAATGTTAAGGAGATGATACAGAAGAGGTTTACCAGAATGCTGCCTGGATTAGAGGGTTCTAGCTACATGGTGAGTTGGACAAGTTGGGATTGTTTTCTCTGGAGCATCAGAGGCTGAGTGGAGGTCCAATAGAAGCACATAAAATTATGAGATGCATAGATAGGGTAAACAGAACCTTTTTCCCAGGATGAAATATCAAAGACTAGAGGGCACAGTTTTAAGATGAAAGAGGCAAAGTTTAAAGGAGATGTGCAGGACGTTTTTTACACAGAGAGTGGTGCATACCTGGAACATGCTGTCAGGGGTGATGAATGAAGCTGATATGATAAAGGCATTAAAGAGGCTTTTGGATAGGCATAAGGATATACAGAGAATGGAGGGATATGGATCACATGCAGGCAGAGATGGTTAGTTTAACTTGGCATCATGTTCGGCACGGGCATTGTAGGCTGAAGTTCCCGCTCCTGCCCTGCACTATTCTATGTTTTCATTATATATAAAAAGTTTGTAACTTTTCTGGCTGTGAACCTTAGTGACACATAAATGGACATTTCCATTGCCATGCTTCATCTCATATTTGTTCAGTAAATGAATGCTTGATGAAGGTGGATAATGTTTTTTCCCTTCACCACACATTTGGACTGAAATTACATGGAGTATACACTGGATATAGTTGATCTAATTTAATATAAATGCTTAAAACCACTTGTTCTATCATCTTTTAACTCAGCCCATCCCCAGCAAATGAAGGTGTTTGGAACTGGATGAGTTTATTCTGCTGTGCAGAAAAATATGATGCACTAAAGTTTGGGCATTTGAGCGACTGGGTACAGATCATCCTCGATCGGGAAGAAAACAAGGTGGGGACATTATGGTAAGGACAGAAGTTCATAATCGGTCGAATAATGTGCCATTGTTACATAAATTAGTGTAGTTTAGAGGTACTGCATGGAAACAGGCCTTTCGGGCCACAGAGTCCCCACCTGCCAGCGATCTCTGCGCATTAACACTACCCTACACATACAAGGGACATAGATAGATAGATAATAGGTGCGGGAGTACGCCATTCAGCCCTTCGAGCCAACACCACCATTCAATGTGATCATGGCTGATCATCCACAATCAGTACCCCATTCCTGCCTTCTCCCTTGATTCTGCTAGCACTAAAAGCTCTATTTAACTCTCTATTGAATGCATCCAGTGAATCGGCCTCCACAGCCTTCTGAGGCAGAGAATTCCACAAATTCACAACTCTCTGGGTGAAAAAGTTTTTCCGCATCTCAGTTCTAAATGGCCTACCCCTTATTCTTAAACTGTGGTCCCTGGTTCTGGACTCCCCCAACATCAGGAACATGTTTCCTGCATCTAGCATGTCCAATCCCTTAATAATTGTATCTATATTACTAAAAGTCTGATCTTGACCACTTCCTGTTGTTCTGTATATTGATTTTAGAAAAAACGCTGCCACTTACAGCTGTGATTTTTGGCCATCTTACTCAGTCCCCCTCCGCTGCGCAGGACAAGAGTATTTTTCCATCGATGTGTTACTAGTGTTTAAAAAATGCTGAGATTCTCTCTCCTGAAGGCCATGCCCCTTTCGGAGGGACTACAAAACCGGGAAGTGTGGAGTGCCTTCGTCAGTCTCTGCAAGATAGGGGAAGTGAGAGGGCCATGTCTCTCAGTCTGAGCTGTGAATAACATTGAACACATGTCTACTAAAATGTGAGTGTGGTTTTATTGACCTTGAGTGCCCTTAATGTGGTTTGAAAATGAAAATGTGGTTGGTTTGAAGTGAAAGCACTGCAAATGGTTGGTGGGGGCTGGTTTGAAGTAAAAGCATTGCAAATATTTGGTGGGGGCTGGTTTGAAGTGAAAGCGCTGCAAATGGTTGGTGGGGGCTGGTTTGAAATGAAAGCATGATTAAAAATCTAAACTTGACAACTTCTTGTTTACATTGTATATTGATTTTAGATAAAACGCTGCCACTTACGGCTGTGACTTATGGCCATCTTACTCAGTCCCCCTCCGCTCATCAGGTGCAGAGGATTCTTCCCATCAATGAAAAATAAAAGTGTTATTAGTGTTTAAAAAATGTTGAGAATCTCTCTCCTGTTAATCACCCCAAGAAGGCCACATCTTTTCCGGTGGGAGTGGGGAGGGCTTATAAAACCCGGAAGTGTGGGTGTGGCTCAGTCTCTGCATGATGGGGAGGAAGAAGTCACAATTCTGTCTGAGCTGTGAATTAACTGAACACACTGGATGTCTACTGAACTGTGAGTGTGGTGTTTTGTGTGGTTTTATGGTGGTTTCACCCTGCTTGAAATGGTATGAAACTGCATTTGAATGAGGTGACCTTGCACCCTGCTTGAGGTGGTATGAAACTGCACTTGATCAGAGAAGGCAGGAGTTGGATGATCAGCCATGGTCATATTGAATGGCGGTGCAGGCTCGAAGGGCCAAATGGCCTACTCCTGCACCTATTTTCTATGTTTCTATGTTTCTAACATGACATCAGTTTTCTTCACAGCCTGCTGTACCTGCATACTTACTTCAGTGACTGATATACAAGTACACCCAGGTCTCATTGTACTTCCCCTTTTAATAAGCTGACAACATTCAGATAATATTCTGCCTTCCTGTTCTTGCCACCAAAGTGGGTAACCTCACATTTATCCACATTATACTGCATCTGCCATGCATCTGCCCACTCAGCCAACTTGTCCAAGTCAACCTGCATCCTCATAGCATCCTCTTCACAGTTCACACTGCCACCCAGATTTGTGTCATCTACAAATTTGCTAATGTGACTTTTAATTCCTTCATCTAAATCATGAATGTATATTGTAAATAGCTGTGGTCCCAGCACTGAGTCTTGAGGTACCCAACTAGTCATTGCCTGCTATTCTGAAAGGGACTCTTTGTTTCCTGTCTGCCAACCAATTTTCTATCCATGTCAATACCCTACCCCCAATATAATGTGTTCTAATTTTGCACACTAATCTCTTGTGTGGGACCTTATCAAAGGCTTTCTGAAAGTCGAGGTACACCACATCCACTAGCTCTCCCTTGTCCATGTTACTTGCTCTCCCTTGTCCATGTTGTCCATGTTGTCCATGTACACCACATCCTCAAAAAATTCCAGAAGATTTGTCAAGCATGATTTCCCCTTTGTAAATCCATGCTGACTTGGACTGATCCTGTTACTGCTATCTATCTTTAGTAATTAACTCCAGCATCTTCCCCTCCACTGATGTCAGGCTAACTGTCTATAATCCCCTACTTTCTCTCTCCCGCCTTTCTTAAAATGTGGGATAACATTAGCTACCCTCCAATCCACAGGAACTGATCCTGGACCTATAGAACATTGCAAAATGATCACCAATGCATCCATGATTTCTAGAGCCACCTCCTTGAGTACCCTGGGATGCAGGCCATCAGTCCTTGGGAATGTATCAGCCTTCAGTCCCATCAGTGTACCCAACACCAATTCCTGGCTAATGTGAATTTCCTTCAGTTCCTCGGTCACCCTAGGTCTCCTGGTACATCTGGGAGGTTTATGTCTTCCTTAGTAAAGCCGGAACCAAAGTACCTGTCCAGCTCGACTGCCATGTCTTTGTTCCCCATAATAAGTTCACCTGTTTCTGTCTTCAAGGGACCCACATTTGTCTTAACTAATTTTTCCTCTTCACATACCTAAAGAAGCCTTTACTATCCTCATTCTTGGCTAGCTTACCTTCGTACTTCATCTTTTCTCTCCGTATTGCATTTTTAGTTACCTTCTGTTGATCTTTAAAAGTTATCCAATCCTCTTGCTTCCTGCTCATCTTTGCTATGTTATACCTCTTCTCTTTTATTTTTGTACTGTCCTTGACTTCCCTTTTCAGCCACGGTTGCCTCCTACTCCCCTTAGAATCTTTCTTCCTCTTTGGAATGAAATGATCCTGCATCTTCTGGATTATTCCCAGAAATACCTGCCATTGCTGTTCCACCATCATCCCTGCTAGGATCCCTTTCCAGTCAACTTTGGCCAGCTCCTCCCTCATGCCAACATAGTCCCCTTTGTTCAACTGTAATACTGACACTTCCGATTTTACCTTCTCCCTCTCAAATTGCAGATTAAAACGTATCATATTATGTTCACTACCTCCTAATGGCTCCTTTACCTTGAGTTCCCTTCTCAAATCCCGTTCATTACACAACACTAAATCTAGAATTGCCTTCCCCTGGTTGGCTCCAGTACAAGCTGCTCTAAGAATCCATCTCGGAGACACTCTACAAACTGCCATTCTTCGGGTCCGGTATCAACCTGATTTTCCCAGTCTATCTGCATATTGAAATCTCCCATAACCACCGTAGCATTACCTTTGTTACATGCCAATTTTAACTCCTGATGCAACTTGCACCCTAGCTGGATTGCCGTTTGGAGCTCCGGAGCGTTATGCCTGCTGCTCAAACATCGCGGAGCTGTGGTTCGCATAGCTTCCAATGCGGGCGGCATTGACTCCAACATCGCGGAGTCCCTGGGGCCCATTTGCCGAGGGCCGCCAGCGTGAATCTCCGCCCGGCGCGGCCTGCGGACTCCGGTGGGAAGCGGCCGACTCGGGGGTCTAAGCCGCTGAGGATGTCCTCCAGTCCCGACGTCGGAGTTTCAACATCCCGACGAGTGGGCCTGAGCGGCGGGCCACCCATAGCGGTGAATGCAGAGTGCTCCGGAGGCCCCAACCACGGGTGAACATCAGGAACATTAGAGGAAGATGACTGCCTTTGGTGGCTTTCCTCACAGTGGGAAACTTGCTGTGTGGGGATGTTTTATGTTGGACTCTATTGTGTGTTGTGTTCTTTATTTTACTGTTTGGCTGTATGCAAAAACAAATTTCAGACCTCGGTCTGACAATAAAGTGCCATTGTATCATATCGTATCGTATATCCAGGCTACTGGTTGGGGGCCTGTAGATAAATCCCATTAGGGTCGTTTTACTCTTACAATATCTCAGTTCTATCCACAATGACTACATCTTCTGATTCTATGTCACCCCTCGCAAGGGACTGAATATCATTCCTTACCAACAGAGGTACCCCCCCCCCCCCCCCCCCTCTGCCCACCTCTCTGTCTTTTTGATAGGACGTCTACCCCTAAATATTCAGTTCCCAGCTCTGATCCTCTTGCAGCCATGTCTCTGTAATTCCCACAACATTATACTTATTAATCTCTAACTGAGCCTCAAGCTCATCCACTTTAATTCTTATACTTCGCGCATTCATATATAACAATTTTAATTTGGTATTCACCTCCCCTCTCACACCGGTTCCTATTGCACCTGACCTTACTCTCTTATCCCTTTTTGAACTTTCCATCCCATTAATTTGTGTGGCTTTCATAACTTTTCCTGTACTCTCTTCCCCTTTAACTCCATCCTTATACTCCCAATATGTCAACCCCTTCCCCCTGCCATTTAGTTTAAACTCACCCGTGTAGCACTAGTAAACCTGCCTGTCAGAATGTTGGTTCCCCTCCAGTTCAGGTGTAACCCATCACTTTTGTACAGGTCACCCCGACCCCAGAAGAGATCCCAGTGGTCTATAAATCTAAATCTCTGCTCCCTGCACCAGCTCCTCAGCCACACATTCAGATCCCCTATCTCCCTGTTCCTGCCCTCACCAGCACGAGGTACTGGAAGTAATCCAGAGATACCTCTAATTTAAATTCCATTTGGAATATTTTGGAGGACCAAGAACCTTAACTTACAAACCCGCTCGTCTTTGGGATGTGGGAGGAAACTGGAGCACCTAGAGGAAACCCAAGGAGAACATGCAAACGCCACAAAGACACCACTTAAGGCATGGATTGAAGCTGGGTCTCTGGTGCTGTGATGCAGCAGCTCTACTAGCTGTGCCACTGTGCCATGAGAAATATTAGGCACAGTTTTAGAATCCACATTTTAAAAATAATAATGAAAAACGGAAGAATGAGCAAGAAATATATTTATTAAGATTATACCAGAGAATGATACCTACTGGGAAAGAATGAACAGGATGAGAGTTCTTCCTATCGTAAACGTGAAGTGTGTGTCCGATGGAGACCTTTCAGGTTGTGAACGAGCTTGAACGAAAAGCACGGAGAAGGCAGTTCTGCTGGTGGGAGAGACTGAGGTGAGGAGTCGTAAAGTAAGAAATTCAAGACAAATGGCATGGAAAGGGAAAGCCAGGTAAACATATGATGGAGAGCAGAAGGAACCCATAGAGTATATGGACTTGCCACTTACCAGTTGGGCTAAATATTTCTCTTACAGTCCCTGGTCATTTCTTATGTGGAATTCTGGCTCATATATATTACATATATAAATCACTTGTGCAACTCGGTAAATTGCATTAATTCTCTGAAATTCATTAAGCTATCACAAAACATATGACTAATTATTTTTTGGTCTGCATTTGTTTAGCATTTCCAAATTTAGCAAGAGTCAACTGACGTTTAAGAAAACACATAGCACTGACAGCAGCAAAGAATCAATGCCATGTGTTTATTTTACCTGTCTTTATAGTTGTATAAAAGGTAGGAATTTCAACAGTTACACAATTAGGTTTATTTTTACAGATCTACATGCTCGGATTGGCGGTAGTTTTTTTCTTACGCTGCAATCTTTTATTCATTTCCTCCCAAGCCTGTTGGCTGTAATGTAGGTTCACTTAATTTATGATACATTGGTACACTTCGCTGTGTAGCTTTTGGCTGTCTGTCAGGACTTTTCAAAAAAAATGTTCCTTTTTGCCACAGCCCAATTCACTAAAGCATCCACATGTTGTGCAGCGAGTCCAGGATTGCAACAGTCGGCCAGGCATTTGGGTTTTTACGTTCTCTTACATGCTTCATTGCCATATTTAAAAGGATAGGTAATTGACCCAATAAAAAATTAAATTATACTTTTATCGGCTGGTTGTAATTCAGCAACCTTCTGTTATCACTCTTGTCAAATTCAACTTTCATCAATTAATTGGTGAGAAAATAGTAACCGACCATCATTGAGATTGGCAGGTGTGAAATAACAGAAGAATCATATGAGGAAATCTTTAAAAGAAAAGATTAAATCTAAAAAGAATGAATCATATCTCTATTCCTTCTGCATATTTTCATTTTTCCAATATTGTTTGATTATGTAAATCACGTTTCAACCAAGTGCTGATATTCTCTAATGTAAAGGCAATAATATTGGTCAAGTCGTAATAATTAAATGTTCATACAAGATACAGATCAAAGCTGAAAACTCTCGTTTGTGTGAGAATTTTAAACTTCTTTCTGGACTATAATTGATATGATGTCACCATTTTATAGTTCTATATATTTCTAAATAATTCTAATAAAGATGGCGGATGTGCAGGAGTGGGCGCCGTCTGTGTATGGCAGCCTGCCCGCAGTCCGTCTCTTCACCTTTTTTTTATTTTAAGTCCTGTTAAAAAAAAATGTTTGTTAGTTATTTGGAGGTCTTTTATGTGGTGGGTGGGGGGGGGAAGGGGGAAACTTTATTTCTTAGTCCCTTACCTGGTCGGAGAGGCAGCATCCCTCCATGCTGCTTCTTCGCCCCGTCCTCGCGGCCTGCCATCGAGAGTGGAGCGGCGTTTCCTGTCGGGACCGGCCGGGACTACAGCTTCGACGGCGGTGCAGCGCTGGGATACCAACAGGGAGTGGGCGATGCCTTACCGGGTCGCCGTGCGGTAAGCTCCGGAGCGCTGTGGCCGGCGACTCCTAACATCGCGGATCTGTGCCTGCTGGATTTGGAGCGCCGCAGAGCCAGGGATCGAGTTCGCCGGGGTCGGAGCTCCAACCGGCGCGGCCTGAGGGCTACGAGTGCCCCGGTCACCGGTCTCCGGGGAGGAGGCAGCCGCTCCAGACTTTCCAAGCCGCTTGAGGAATTGTTTCACCCGACGCCGGATTTCCATCTTTCACGGCAAGAGGGCCCTGAGAATCATCGGACTGGCTGCAAGGCCACAAATGGGCCTCGACCTCGGGTGTTTCAGAGGAAGAGGACTTAACTTTCTGGTGCCTTTCCCCACAGTGGACATTTTTGATTCTGCTGTGGGGGGATGTTTGTGTTGAACACTATAATGTGTTGTGTCCATTTTATTCATTTTTTTAACCTTTTTCTATGGTTTGTATGGAAACTTATTATCTATTTTATGTAAAGCACTTTGGTGTCAATGCGAGTTGACTTAAAACGTACTATATAAATAAAACTTACTTACTTACTTACTTACTTACTTACCAATTCTATTTTTTTGTTATTTTTTGGTAATTAAAAAAATTCAATTCAGGTCTTGTGCCAATGGATTTTGTATTCCTTTTACTTTGCTAATATTCTGCTTTTGGTTAATCCACAAATATTTACACAGATCAGTTTTTGATTCTTTTTTTGTTAATGTTTCCCATAGTTCATATTATCAAAACATAAAACTCTTCTCCCAAAGCATATATTATAATGGGTGTAATATAGTTTAAAATGGGTATATCTAATGCTATCCTGTTCAGCTGCTGGCAAAACTGCTGGGGCCCAACATATTGATGACACCACAAAGAGAGCACATCTCAGGTGTTGAGCATGTCTCTGAATACTCTATCGAACTTCTGTGGGTGTGTGGCGGAGAGCATGTCGATTGGTCGCATCAAGGCCTGGTTCAGTAATTCAAAATGAAGGAAGCTGCAGAAAACTGAATACATTGCCTAGTCTATCATGAGTGTTGCCTTCCTGGCCATCAATGGGATCTGCAGGAAACATGAAGGACACTAATATCATTAAAGACTCACACCACCCTTGCCATGCTTTCATCTCACTGCTACCACTGGGAAGAAGCACCAGGAGTCTGAGGACTCTGAGGAGTCATTCAAGAACAGGGCAGCAAGGCGGCATAGCGGTAGAGTTACTGCCTCACAGTGTCAGTGACTATGGATGCTTGTTTGTATGGATTTTGTACATTCTCTCCGTGACCTACATGGCTTTCCTACCACACTCCAATGATTTACAGATTTGTTGAGTTAGTTGGCTTTGTATAAATGTAAAATTGTCCCTATTGTGTGTAGGGTAGTGATAATGTGCAGGGATCACTGGTTGGTACGGACTGGGGTTCTATAACGCACTGGACAGGCCACATCTGGAGTATTGTGAACAATTTTGGGCACCATATCTGAGGAAGGATGTGTTGGCCCTGGAGAGGGTCCAGCGGAGGTTTAGAAGAATGATCCCGGGAATGAGTGGGTGAACATATGATGAGTGTTTGATGGCACTGGGCTTGTACTCTCTGCAGTTTAGAAGAATGAGGGGGGACCACATTGAAACGTACCAGATGGTGAAAGGCTTGCATAGAGTGGATGTGGAGAGGATGCTTCCTCTAGTGGGAGAGTCTAGGACTAGAGGTCATAGCCTCAGAATTATAGAACGTTCCTTTAGGAAGGAGATGAAAATACATTTCTTTAGTCAGAGAGTGGTGAATATGTGGAATTCTTTGCCACAGAAGGCTGTGTAGGCCGCCAATTGATATTTTTAAGGCAGAGATAAATTGATTATTGATTAGTATAGGTGTCAGTGGTTATGGGGAGTCAGGAGAATAGGGTTTGAAAGGAGAGATAGAATGGCAGAGTAGACATTGGGCCGAATGGCCTAATTATGTTCCTATCACATGACCTTATGACCTTATGACTTGGTGGGCCAAAGGGCCTGTTTCCGTGCTGTATCTCTAAACTAAACTAAACTGCTTCTTCCCATCAGACTCTAGAACTGCAGTCTACCTCAGCACTGTACTCCTATGGTTGTGCTACGAAGGTTGCACTCTAAACATTGCATTGCACTATCACTATTTGGTTTAACTAGAATAACTGATAATTTATGATATGTTTATTCACTGTGTTGTTGCATTTAGTGTACCTATAACGCTGCAGCATGATTTTAATTGTTCTGGTCCCATTACATTTCCATTACAAAGGACAATTAAGCACTCTTGACTCTTGATTGTAGTGGTGACCAGGGTGTGAAGGTTGTTAATTTCCTGAACTAGAGTTGACATAAATATCCCTGAACCTGTGCAATGCTCATCGTTGTAACAGATCCAGCCTATACATGCACAATTAGCTTCCCATTTTGCCAGGACAGTTACATAAATTTCCTTTAAATATTATCTGTCACAAATTGATTGCGTCACCAGAATTCCTTTTCATTCTCGCTTGTTGCTGGTGCGAGGTATGCTTTCTGTAACTGCTAAGTGAATTCTGACATTACAAATGGGTGAGCATTATGCGTGCTTTCAAAAAAGCTTTATTCATTTTACCCTTGATTCATTAATATTTGAATATGTAAATTAACCATCATTTCAAATTCCAGCCGTAATATTTACATTTAACATAGGACACTTCATTTGTATTTTAGCATAAGGATTTATAGCCACTGAATCACCATGAATGGGACAAAATCATTCTTTATCTGCCCTAAAATAAATAATATGCAGAGTGTGCTGAAATCTGGGCCAGCCATTAAAATTTATTTTACAGTTCTTCCCTGTGCCTCTCTGGGAGCCCAAAGTGAAAGATTTTGAGGAATGTGTTTTTCCTGGCAGAGGCTGGCTGGCTTACTATAATAACACTAATGTTTCAGCACCAATAATTTAACCGAGGAAATGATTGTGCAGTTTGCAACCCGTCCTTATTCCACTCCTGCTCATTCTAAGTTCATAAGTGATAGGAGCAGAATTAGGCCATTTGGCCCATCAAGTCTACTCAGCTATTCAATGATGACTGATTGATCTTTCCCTCTTAACTCTAGTCTCCTGCCTTCTCCACGCAAACTCTGACACCCGTACTAATCACAAAACCATCTATCTACTGTATCTCTGCCTTAAAAATATCCATTGACTTGGCCTCCACGGTCTTCTGTGGCAATGAATATCACAGATTCACCATCCTCTGACTAAACACATTCCTCTTCATCTCTGTCCTAAAAGAACATTCTTTAATTCTGAGGCAATGGCCTCTGGTCCTAGACTCTCCCACAAGTGGAAACATCCTCTCCACATCCTCTCTATCCAACCTTTTACTATTCGGTAAGTATTCTCTTCCTCCTCTGCAGTCTGTGGTACAGCTGAGAGCTAACAAGGGGCTTCCTCCCATGAAGCCAAAGGTGTGTAGCAAGTTGTAGATCATTGTGAACTTTGACATCTGCGCTACTCTGTGCTGCAGAGCTCCTCTAGAGCAACCCAGTAGAATTAGCTCATATTTCAGTGCACAAATCAGCCGCTCAGTCATGTTTTCTTTATGGCACCATGGACTTCATACTGTACATTTTAGACCATGCACCAGGAACAACAGCCATGCAGTCAACAGATAGTCTTTGTTGCCCAGAAGCCTTACAAACGTGCAAAAGAGGGACAGGTGCAGGTTACTTGCCTTGAGCCTCCTCACTGAAGATTGAGATGTAATCATGTATATACTAATTGCACACTTCCACCTACCTGCAGTAACCTATTACCTCATGCTTATCTAGAATCTAGTGCTCAGCCTCAAAAATATTCAAATCTGCCTCCAACATCTTTTAATGAGGAGAGTTCTGAAGATGAATGACCCTCCAATAAAATAAAAAGACCTAATCTCTGTCTTTAGCGGGTAAGACCTAGTACTTTCAAATAGTCAAAAAGTGTACATGGGACGGGGAGAAAGTTTACTGACATTGATATAACTTATGACAGACACAAATAGCTGGAGTAAAAATGCAGGTCAGGCAGCATCTCTGGAGAACATGGACAGGCAATGTTTCGGTTTGGGACCTTCTTCTCCACATCCACCCTGCCAAGGTACCATGGGATCTTGTATGTTTCAAATAAGTCCCCACCCTCTCTTCTGAAATGCATTGCATGTACTGTAAGCCCCTCTGTCTGTCATGCTGGCTGAGGCTGATCCTCTCATTTGCATTTGTCATGATGACAAATGCAAATGAGAGGATCATTTCTGTTGCTGGAAATTTGGGTGTTTTCCTACATGACCTATTCCATCTGCATGTTAAGGTTTTAATGTATGGCAGTATTAACGGCTACTCCATAAAGAGCATTGTTCATGTAGTCCATGGCATCCAGGTCCTCATGAGTACCTGTAATCCTAACAAGATCATAAGGTCATAAGGAATAGAAGTAGAATTCGGCCATTTGTCCCATCAAGTCTACTCCACCATTCAATCATGACTGACCTGTCTTATCTTCCTAACCCCATTCACCTGCCATCCCCCCATAATCTCTGACACCTCTACTAATCAAGAATCTCTCTATCCCTGCCTTAAAAATGTCCACTGACTTGGCCTCCACAACCTTCTGTGGCAAAGGATTCCACAAATTTACCACCATCTAGCTAAATAAATTGTTCCTCATCTTCCAAAAACAACGTCCTTTAATTCTGAGGCTATGACCTCTAGTCCTAGACTCTCCCACTAGTGGAAACATCCTCTCCATATCCACTCTATCCAAGCATTTCACTATTCTGTATGTTTCAATGAGGACCCCCTCATTCTTCTGAACTCCAGCGAGTACAGGCCCAGTGCCGACAAACGCTCATCATAGGTTCCTGGGATCTCATTCCTGGGATCATTCTTGTAAATTTACACAAGCTGTGTGTACTTTTCTCCTGCATGTCTTCGACAAAGAGAATTAAATGACGGTTCAATGGTATTCAATGATTCAATGATACTTTATTGTCACATGTACAGTGAAATTCTTTGTTTTATATCAAAGTCACATGAGTGACTACGTGAAGACTCCGCCAGTCCGCATGCGCGTCAATATGTCAAATGCATGGTGCATGGACTGGCTGGGGGGACGTCGGTTCCTCCAGCGGTAAGTTTAAAAAACCTCTCAGGTAAGTGCAAACTTACTCTGGGTGTGTTCGGTATACTTTATTTTTTCAACAAGTTTATAGGATTGATTATGGAAAAACCTAGGACCAAACCAAGACGGGCCACGGTAAAACCGGCAGCAGAAGACCGCGGTAGTGCGGGAAGCCGGCGGCCGTCCATTTCTACCGCAGAGTCGCTGTCTGCTCAACTAACTCAGAATTGGTTCCTATATTAAGCAGCTTGGCAACCCCGAAGGTGGGTAAAGCCAAAGCTAAAACTATGAGGCAAGTCCTATCGGATGATTCAGGCCAGGAGGATACTGCTCCCACATCCATGTCGGATATGTTAGGCTGTTTGTCTCAGATGGAGCATCTTATGGAGTAGATGCTAGCACACAATATGCTCCGTGCTACGGAGTCATACTCAGGCAGTTTAATTCAAATGCCTGCTGCAGCTCCTGGTTCAGGGCTGCTAATTTCCTTCCATTCGGACGAGGGGAGTTTCAGAGATCAGTATGCAGCTGACTCCGAATATGAATGAGTGCCGGAGGCCCATGGTGTAATGCATGATGTGCGTGATTTGCATAAAGAAGGGTTGCCCGCTCTTGCCTCCAAATTTGCTGTTCCTTCGGGGACAGGCGAGCCACTTCAAGGGGAGTTGGCTAGAAGCGTCAGCTACCTCACTTCCCACCAGCTGAAGGATGTGACTATGGTGGAAACGGCTGCGAGATATCCCAGTCCGGAAAATTGTCCAACCTTAAATGTGCCCTTAGTTAACGCCTCTATTTGGGATTATATTGGGGCTAATATGAAATCCAAAGAACTGAAGCTTCAACGGATCCTGAGGCTATTGTCTGCAAGGATCACAGCCTTTGCTAGGTCAATCGATGACGTTCAATTGTCCGAAGTTCAGCAGGATGCTATGGCACTGCTGTGTAACGCTCATTTTGAAATGAATTGTTTCCGGAAAGACGCCATCAAACCAGAACTGAATCCAAGGTTTGCACATCTATGCAAGGCCAGCAATATTCAGCTTCCAAAATTCCTCTTCGGAGAAGACTTGAGCAAACAGGTCAAGGACTTGCATGAGGAGTCAAAAGCTGCTGGCATGATCAAAGCATCTTTTATGAGCAAGACTCCCCTCCTCCGGCGTTAGCACCCCTAAGCCTCTACCAGCAAGAAGCGGTTTTCTGAGGCCAGTGAGAATTCCAGATTTGTCCAACCCGGTCACAGGTCTTTTTTAGGCCAAGGCCCATCCCGCCCATCCTGGAAGATGTGGCAGCCTCATGTCCCAACAGCTCAACCTTTCAGAGTGAGGGGGAAAAAACAGAACCAAAATTAAGGTCCGCTGGGCCTGGTGTCAAACCACCTGTAACCTTTGAGGTAGGTGGTCTGGTTCTATCAGTCACATGGGGTGTGCGGTGGAATTTCAAGTCGGCGGCAGGTTAAGTTTGTTCTTGCATGAATGGTGTCAGATAACTTCAGATCCGTTTATATTGCACAGTATAAAAGGTTTCAAAATTGATTTTTTTTTACCTAACTCATTTCCACCCACACAAGATACGCCGAGTCGGTCGTATACTTGCTCCAAACTAGAGTCTTTGGATATGCAAGCAGATATACACGCATTGAACAAAAAAGGAGTAATTGAGAGATCAATTTATGAAAAAGATCAATACATCTCTAATATATTCTCCAGGGTGAAGAGAGATGGTGGATGTCGTATCATCCTTGATTTGGCAAAATTCAACTCATATGTGCAGTATAGACATTTTAAAATGGAAAATGTCCTTACTGCTAAGCAACTAATTTCCGATGGCTGCTTTAAGGCATGCATCGATCTCAAGGATGCATATTACTGAATTCTGATTCACAAGGATCACCAGAGATATCTGAAGTTTAGCTGGATGGGGCAGCTGTGGCAGTTTAAAGTGTTACCTGATGGTTTTAGCTCAGCCCCTCGGTTATTTCCCAAACTGCTTAGACCAGTGCTCGGCTTGCTTAGAGCTAAAGGGATTATTATTATGGGCTATATAGATGATATTCTGATTATCGGGAGAACACTGCATTTGGCAAAACTAGCTGTTTCAACTGCCAGGCTCATTCTTTGAGAAATTGGGGTTTATCATCCATCCAGCAAAATCCAGATTGATACCAACGAGGTATATTGACTATTTAGGATTTACTATCAACTCAGTGGAAATGTCTGTGACCCTGCCCATGGGGAAAAAACAAAATTTAATGGAAGCTTGTTATAATCTTCTGAAGAGCCATCTATTCGCCAGGTGGCTAGAGTAATTGGCAAAATAGTGGCTGCCTTTCCAGCTGCTCGGTTTGGGCCTTTGGATTATCGAATTCTGGAGTGTGCAAAGGATCAGGCAATTAGATTCCACAAAGGTCATTTTGACAGACCTATGCAGTTGTTGTCTTAATCTAAAGCAGAGTTAGATGGATCACCAATATTCAACATTGCTCTGGTGGGGTTTTGTCTAGTAAACCTGTAATAACACTGCAGAATGATGCAAGTGCACTGGGATGGGGAGCTACTAACACCATCTCTAGTTGCGGTGGCAGATGGAACATGAAGGAGTTACCATTTTGCCGTAAATATATGGTATCAATTACCTGGAAATGCTGGGGGCATTTTATGCCTTGAAGGCTTATTGTGGGAAGCATGATGTGCATGTTAGACTTCAAATAGATAACACTAAGGCTGTGGCATATATTAATCACATGGGTGGAAACAAATCGATATCCTGTGATACTTTAGCTAATCTCATTTGGAATTGGTGTACAGACAGAAGAATTTGGATCTCAGCTGCTTACTTGCCGGGGAGATTTAATGCGGTGGCAGATACTAGATCTCGTAAATTCAATTATCGCACTGAGTGGATGTTTGATCAAAAAGTATTTAACGACATTATTGCTCGTTATAGAACACCTGATATTGATTTGTTCGCCTCCAGGCTTAATCACCAATTACCAAGATATGTAGCATGGGAGCCAGACCCAGGGCGGAGGCTATAGATGCATTCTCCATAGATGGGGGGGGGGGGGGAATGTTCTTCTATGCTTTCCCTCAATTCTGCCTCATTGGACGATGTTTGCAAAAAAATCATGCAAGACTTCGCATCGGGTATTTTAGTAGCGCCTAACTGGCCTACACAACCATGGTTCCCTTTACTGTTAGGAGTATTAACGGAACCACCCATGGTTGTTCATAGACAAAATATTTGCTTATTCAACCCGTTTCTCGGGAACCTCATCCGCTACATGACAGAATCAACCTGTTAATTTGCAGAATCTGAGAAGACCTTTCTTGGGGCTCGGATTATCCGACCGGACGGTGGACATAATCACCGCAGCTTGGCAGGACGGCACTAAGAAGCAGTCATACATTAAACAATGGGAAGATGTTTGTGTCAATACGCATATAAGTTACTTTACGGCAGATATGGTCGATGTGTTGGAATTTCTTTCAAGCATATTTTGACAAAAAATTGAGTTATAGCGCTATTAACACTGCTCGTAGTGCTTTGTCATCATATTTGCTGCTGGGATCTGGACACCCATTCTGTTGGCTCTCATCCATTGGTATCCAAATTTATGAGGGGTATTTTTAACGAAAACCCTTCTAGGCCCAGATATCAGGAAGTATGGGACATTAATATAGTATTAACGTTGCTTCGCAGTTGGGCACCAGCTGCATCTTTATCTTTGGCCCAGCTCATCTATAAATTAGTCATGCTCATGGCGCTCGTTTCAGCGCAACAAGTCTAGTCGTTACAGAAATTAAGGCTGGATAAGGCAGTTATATCCAATAATAAGGTAACCTTCTATATAGATGAGTTAATTAAGCAAAGTAGATCAGGTGCGCTAGGATTTAAGTTGGAGCTCTTGGCGTATCCACGAGATCGCAGGTTATGTGTCGTTACATATATTAAAGAATACATAAAGGTTACAAAAGACCTTTGAGGCAGCGAAATAGCTGTCTTCGTCAGTCATAAAAAAACACATAGAAGGGTAACGGTGCAGACCATTTCTAGATGGTTAAGACGCGTATTAGCATTCACAGGAGTAGACACTGATGTATTTAAATCTCACTCTACCAGGGCTGCAGCCACATCGGCAGCGAGAAATTTGGAAGTCCCACTGGATCACATCCTTGTGACAGCGGGATGGGCGAATGAGTGAACTTTTCAAACATTTTATAATAAACCTATTACCAGGCCTGGTTTATTTGCTAGCAACTCTTTAAGTTCTGCTAATTAAATTAATTGTTTATCCCTGATATGAAGGGACACTTTTTTCCATTAAAGTATGGACATGTTTAAAGTTAACATCATGTTTCATGAGAAATGAGGCATGTCTAGATGACTGGGGCAGTGTGTTTGCATGGAAACTGGTTCACTGCATGAAACCACAGCGCTTTGAAGTCTTCGCGTAGTATATAAGTATTTGAAGACTTCGATATAAAATAGAACGATTAAACGAGAACTTACCTTTGAAGTTTGATCTTTATTTTATGAGAAGTTGAAGTAAGGGAATATGTGCCCTCCACTCCCAAACCTACTTCTCATAAAGATCATTCGGTAGTTCTTAGGTCGTTAATCTTCCTATAGCTTAGGTCAGCAACCATTCTGTAGTTTCATACAGCTGCTCTAAAGTTTGACGCGCATGCAGACTGGCGGGCTCTTCACGTATTCCCTCACTTCAACTTCTCATAAAATAAAGATCAAAATTCAAACGGTAAGTTCTCGTTTAATCTTTCTATTTTGAATTCAATCTGGTAAAATCATCCACCAGACCTCACCTAGTCAGTACACAAAGAGACACAATGTTTCTGGCACAGACAAATTAACAAAAAAGGTCACTGAACTGTCTTATCTTTATCTCACAGCGACGAACCAGGCCTGCCCCATATGTGGCAGCAGGCAGCCCCCCCCCCCCCCCCCGCTAAGTCTCCCTTCGATCTCACAAGGAATTGCAGATGTTGGAGTCTTGAGGAAAACACACAGTGCTGGAGGAATTGGGTGGGTTGGGCAGCATCTGTGGAGGGAATGGACTGGCAAAGTTTTGGGTTGGGACCCTTCTTCTGATTGATTCAAGAAGAAACATTGCCTATTCATTCCCTCTGCAGATGCTGCCTGACCTGTTGAATTTATTTTACATTTTGTGTATTGGAAATTAAACGATGTTGGCTGCACTGAATTGAACGTCTGAGTGATCTCTCACACTGCAACGTGTGGCAAACTAGTGGGTGTGTCCCGCTCCGCCCTGTAAGGGGCAGTGTGCATAAAAGGTAATTTAGGTTTAGTTTAGAGATACAACATGGAAACAAGCCCTTTGGCCCACTGAGCTAACACGGACACATCGATCACCTGTTCACATTAGTTCCATGTTATCCCACTTTCGCATCCCCTGTAGATAGCAATGTTACAACATTTTGAGATTTTTAAAATCAAGTCTTTAATTTATCCCATCAGATAAAGCATAAAAATAAGTTTAATTTGACACCTAATTCACACCTAACTTTCATATCTTCAGTATTAAAAAAGTTATGGCTTTTTTCATACTCGGAAATTGGCATCTTGTTCCCTATTGCTTTTTAATTGACTTAACACAAAAGCTGTGATCGAGAACATTTAAAAGCCGATAACTTTCTTAAGATTTAAGAGAACTGAAATAAATTTTTAGTTATTATAGATTGAAGCATTCTGAAACAAATATGAAACAATCTTACTTAGATGACTTGAAATTAAAGCATATAATTAGTTAGTTACCTAATTGTAGCTAATTACAAAATTCAATTACCTGATCTAAACATCTATCCATTTCTTAAGAATAGATTAACATTTTTAAATAGCCTAAGTGTCCAAATAACATTCACACAATAATTCAGAATATAACATCATTTTTAAATCTCATTGTCATGGGTTTATAGGCCAAATGGAAGGAAATTAATGTTTAATACCTGTAAATTAATGGCCATTTAAATCAGCTTGCGAAACACTTTTATACATAAAAAGAAACTACTTTCTTTTACCTGGTCCTCCATAAAATCCGTCCCTGTTGTCGGCATTGACGGCTTCAGAAGGTGATTTAAAAATAATTCCAGCAATTAACTTGTCGGGTGATTTTTTTTTAAAAAAACACACAGAACGGCCGTAGGAACGATTCTTTAGCAAAAACTTGCACTCCAACAAATATATTTCAGGACCAGGTCGGGAAAAAACCCCGTTTTAACCCCGCCCCCCCCCCTCAAACGCGCCAAAATCGCGCACACGGCCAGTGGCAGAATTGCAGCGCCACTGAAGGTAAGTTTTGTAACATACCTACTGTACATGAGGGGCCAATTAATCTACAAACCCGCAATTCTTTGGGTTGTGGGAGGAAACCGGGGCACCCGATGGAAACTCTACACAGACAGCGCCCGAGCTCTGGATTGAATCCGGATCTCTGCTGCTCTGAGGCAGCAGTTCCACCAGCTGCACCAAAGTACCGTTATGTAATTGCCAAGATTTTTTTGACAGCCACTATCCATGTGGTCCTCATCCTGTTTCTCACTTCTGTTGTGGCTGGAGCAGGTGGCAGAACGCAATGGGGATGTTTTAGTTAAGTTTAATTTTAAAATACAGCGCGGAAACAGGCCCTACGGCCCACCGAGCCTGCACCAACCAGCGATCCCCGCACATTAACACTACCCTACATACACTAGGGACAATTTTACATTTATACCAAGTCAATTAACCTACAAAACTGTATTACTTTACAATGTGGGGGGGAAACTGAGGATCTCGGAGAATACCCATGTGGTCACGGGGTGAATGTACAAACTTTGTACAGACTGCATCCATACGAACCTGGGTCTCTGGCGCTGAAGCGCTGTAATGCCCCTGTCCCACTTAGGAAACCTGAACGGAAACCTCTGGAGACTTTGTGCCCCACTCAAGGTTTCCGTGCAGTTCCCGGAGGTTGCAGGTGGTTGCCGGAGGTTGCAGGTAGTGGATGCAGGTAGGGAGACTGACAAAACCCTCCGGGAACCGCACTGAAACCTTGGGTGGGGCGCAAAGTCTCCAGAGGTTTCTGTTCAGGTTTCCTAAGTGGGACAGGGGCATAAGGCTGCAACTCTACCGCTGCGCCACTGTGCCGCACGTTTGTTATAGAGGTGCAGACACACCTTCACATGTTGGCTCTTGTTGAAGCTAAGGTAGAAGTAATATACTGAACAACTTGGACTGGTGCTGCCATTTGCAAAAAGGCCTTCTTCCCTCCTCATCCTCTTTGCTGCAGCAACTCGTCCTGTTCTGCACACCCTTCTACTCCTTTTCCTAACAATGCTGCATGGCAAGGGAGATGCAAACTAAGAAATTCATGTCTGCGTGTTGAAGACAATATTATTCGGCACCTGTCAAACCATTCCCTGCAGGTTCTTGCAGCTTGAAACAATTGCTGAAAATTTCGAGCACGTCCAATTGCACAAAGAGCTAGAAAATATGAATCAGAAACTACATTCTAAATAATTGATTATCACTTTGTGGAGGTTCTGACCCATTGCCAAACAGCTGTGTGATCATGTGAGAATAAACAAGGGTGTTGTGTCAAACATGGTAACGTAGTGTATTGACTGATGTCATGATCGGTTTGGTCAGTCTACTTCCAGCAAATGTTAAAAAGATCCTTCCTCTTGCTTCACAATTCGCAACTTCCTTCAAATACCTGACTGAATGACTACAATAAGTCAGGCTGCAGAAGGTAGACACAAAATGCTGGAGTAACTCAGCAGGTCAGGCAGCATCTCTGGAGAGAAGGAACAGGTGACGTTTCGGGTCGAGACCCTTATTCAGACTCCTTTTTTGTGTGATATTAAGGTCTGATTCTCGTCTGTGGGATTATGATCCAACTGCATGTCAAGCTACAGAACTGTGTCATAGGCATGGACGTGAGCAACACAGAGGCCCCACAGTGGACAGTCCTCTCTCCCTTCCTGTTCACCATCTACACCTCGGACTTCAGATATAACTCCAACTCCTGCCATCAGCAGAAGTTTATAGATGACTCTGCAATTGTGGGCTGCATCTGTGAGCGGAGGGAAACTGAATACAGAGGTGTAGTCAATGACTTTGTTGAGTGGTGTCGGCTGAATCAACTGCAGGAGTTAGTGGTGGACTTTAGGAGGAGAGTCTCTATCATTGGGGTGTGGATGAGCGGTTTACTAGGAAGTAAAAATATCTTGGAGTGTACCTGGAGAGTAAACTGTTCTGGTCCAGGAACGCTGAGGCCCTGGACAAGAAGGGACAGAGCTGGCTGTACGTTTTGAGAAGGCTCTGCCCCTTCAACGACTGCAGTAAGATGCTGCAGATGTTCTACCAATCGGTGGTAGCCAGTGCCATCTTCTTCGCTGCTGTGTGCTGGGGCAGAAGGGCGAAGACCACGAACGCCAACAGGATCAACAAACTCATCAGGAAAGCTGGCTCTGTTCTGGGGGCGGTGTTGGATTCATGGGAATTGGGCTTGGAAGGGAGGATGCTCCTCAAACTGTGGACCATGACACATTGGTCAACCCGAGGAGAACCTTCAGCAACAAACTGGTTCCACTAAGACGCAGCACAGAACACCATGGGAGATCCTTCTTCCCTGCAGCTGTCAACCTGTGCAACTCCTCCCTCTTCTGTCGTGGGGTAGCATGACTCCCCGCCCTTCCCCCACCCCCACCCACTCTTCCCAATCTTTGCACATCCCCAATCCTTTCCACATTTCAATTTGAATGAATGATATCTTTTATTTCGAACGATCAAAAAAAAAAAGAAGAAAAGAAAAGATGAAATTTAATTTCATTTCATATATTTTGTGTTTTATGACTGTTACCAGATCAATTTCCCTCCTATCGTATCATATTGTTTCAATCCTTTTGTTCCACACCTTCTATCTTTTCATCTCTGGCCTTTGCCCACCATCTGCCTATTAACTAACCCCCCCCCCCCCCCCCCCCCCCCCCCCCCCCCCCCCCCTCCACTCATCTATATCGACCTATTTCCTGATAGGCATTTTCCTGCCCCTCCTCTCTTCGAGCTTTCTTTCCCCTCCCCCTACAATCAGCCTGAGGAAGAGTCCCAACCTGCAGCATCACTTGTACTTGTTCTCCAGCGATGCTGCCTGACCCGTTGAGTTACTCCAGCACATGGTGTCTTTTTTTGTGCAAATGTTAATTGCGTGCATTGATGCCCTCACCAGTATGACAACTGGCATATTTGAGCCTACAGCCACGGACACACAGTTCTTTGACAACATTCTGGAGCAGTAAAGGAAAATTCAGTGGCACAAATTGAACTTTCCTCAATGATGCGTCTTGCTGGGTTCATGCATACAAATGAGTGAATATCAGCTTTCAGTAGCTGCCTGTGTGGCCCACACAAGCATTCCTTTTTAAACATCAGTTCAAGTGCACCCTTCTGCCACTTTCCAATTTAAAATTAAGTTTCCTGGATTGATAGAACATTCGAAAATAATATTTGGGACAAATAAAATACTCTGACTCAACATTATCTTCCCAAGGACATTCTTTTCTAAGGAGCTTTAATGCTGGCCACTGCAAATTCGTCTCTCCTCAATTCCAATATTTCCTTCATCTCAGTTAGTTTGCTTGTATTTTGGAGAGTCTCTTACCTGATTCAATAGTAGCTTTTTTTGCGGGGGATGGTATGTCAAAAATACCCTTGACACCTGCCATCAGCTTTCTTCTTTTGAAAACTTTACTTTGAATACAGCTTGACACCCACGGTGAGGGATCTGGACTTGACTGGTGTCTGCTCTTTCTTGGCAAGGGCATATTTGCTTTGAACACAATCCCTCTTTTCAACCTCATTATGCTGTTTAGACATAAATCTACTTTCAATTTGTTGCATTCAGTTAAATTTTTCTTAATCATAACCTAGCCAGTGAAAAAGCACTGAACGTACAATGGCACCATGAATACCAAAGAAGAGGGTGGCACGGTGGCGCAGCAGTATGTAGAGTTGCTGCCTTATAGCGCCAGGGGTCCGGGTTCGATTCTGTCTATAGGTGCTGTCTGTGAGGAGTTTGCATGTTTTCCCTGTGACCGCATAGATTTTCTCTGGGTGCTCCGGTTTCCTCCCACACCCCAGAAATGTAGGTTAATTGGCTTCATCATTGTAAATTGCCGCTAATGTATTAGATAGTGTACGGGGTGATCACTGGTTGGCTTGATCCCAGTGGACTGAAGGGCCTGCTTCCACACTGTATCTCTAAAGTCTAAAGTTTAAAGTCCAAAGATTAATGGTTCATGGTGCGACGGATAAGGCATACCTTATGACTCCCTCGTTCAGTAAGATTAACTTTTTCACAAAGGCGAAAATTACTTTGTTTTCAAAGCTTGCCAAATTGTTTTCTGGAGACACACTAGAGGTTGGAAATACTTGAATTGTTTTCTTTGAAGCATTGAAAGTTGGAGACCTGATTGAAGTATATAAAATTGTACAAGGTATTGATAGTGTAGACAGTCAAAATCTTTTTTGCTAGAGTGGGAATGTCAAGGACCAGAGGACATAGCTTTAAGCTGAGAGGGGCAAAGCTGAAAGGAGTGGTGCAGGGACCACATTCACGCAGGGGAAATTAGATTAATTTGGCATCATGTCCGACACGGACAATGTGGGCCGAAAGGCCTGTCTATAATCACACAAGACTGTGATTACTGGAATCTTGTGAAATAAATAAATGCTGAAGGTGCTCAGCGGGTAAGGCAGCGTCATTGTTTTCTGTTTGACAAGAAGCAACGTATGGTGTGCCACCGGGATCAGCATTAAGACTTTAATTTTTTCCAGTTTAGGTAAATGTATTTGGATGAAAATTCCAAAGGTATAGTTGCAAATGAAGTGTAATGGAAGAAAATGTGAAATTGGCTATTTTGGCAGAGAGTCACATTAGCACAGCTGGTAGAGACCCAAGTTCAATATAAATAGTAAAGGCATGGGAGAATTATGCCTATCTAAGAGATCGATCTCTTAGGTACGCATAATTCTCCGTGCCTTTCAACCGCAGCACTTGTAACACGCAAATGTCTGTGCAGCCCACGTGCCGTCAGTGCTGCTTCAAGCCGTCAATGACTAGCGGGGCTGAAGGCAGCTGAAATTCTGCCTTTGCAGTACTGCACATGCGCAGCAGCCTACCACACATGCACAGCGCAAGTTTCTTGGCTGTTTTTTCAAATATGGATTGACATTATTTTAAGAGTATCTCAGGAAACAAAGAGAGAAGAATGGAGTTTGTGTACCAATAACGTGGTAAGTAAATTTCTTGGTTCTTTATGTTTTTAAATACCGTATTTCCTGGGGTGGGAGCTCCTTTCACAGCGTTTGAGGAGTCTGGCCCGGGGTAAAGTTGCGTGGAGGGCAGGAGCATTGTGAAGGAGGGGGTCGGGGCCAGTAACCCACTTGTGACACTCCGGACACGGAGCCACCGCATTGTGGCCGGGGAGTGAATTAGCTCGGGTGGCTGCGAGTGGCCGCATGGACTGGACAGTCCCTTCTGCCGGTCCCCGCTCACCTCTGGCAGCTCTCCGTCTGAAAACCTCACTCATGTCAGCAGCTTCCCACAAACCCTTAAATTCCGACAGCGTGCTCAAGGGACCAATTGACATTACTTGGCTGTCGGAATTTAAGGATTTGCGGGAAGTGGCTGAAATGAGCGAAGCTGGCGAGTGGCAGGTGAGTGATGTTCAGTCAGAGGGCACTGCCAGAGGTAAGCGGGCTGGCAGAAGGTGCTGAAGTGGCAGCCGGTTCTGCTATCGGGTCCCAGCGGCCGCTCGCAGTCACCCAAGCTGCTTCCCTCCCCGGAAGTGGCAGCCAGTTCTGGTGTCCGTGCCCAGGGCGCTGCGGCAGCGGTGAGTGATTTACTGACATGATCTCCGACCCCCTCCTTCTCAACACTCCTGCCCTCCCCGCATCTTTAACCCCTGGCACAGAACCTCCACACTCTGTGAAAGGAACTCTCCCTCCAATTGGTCACTTGAATTAGTATTGTCATTCAATAAGATTACAACTAATTCAACTTGTCTCGGTGTGCTCTCGTTTTCCCCACCATCTCTCCACCTGCCTTCATCCTCAATCCCCCACCCATTCAGTAATTAAAACATGAAGGAGATTTGGAAGGCTTGGGCAAATTGAATTGTTATTTCTTTTTATTTTTTATTTTTACGGAGAGGGCAATTTGCGCATGCGCGGTTTAAGATTTTTTTGAAAAGCCGACTACCTTGAGAAATTAATCACGGCACGTGCCTGGTTCATCCCCATAAGGTCCTGTCAATTAATGCCATAAAGTCATGTGATAGGAGCACAATTAGGCCATTTGGCCCATCGAGTCTACTCCACCATTCAGTCATGGCTGATCTATCTCTCCCTCCTAAGCCCATTCTCCTGCCTTCTCTGCATATCCCCTGACACCAGTACTAATCAATAATCCATCTATGCCTTTATAATATCAATTGGCTTTGCCTCCACAGCCTTCTGTGGCAAAGAATTCCACAGATTGACCACCCTCCGACTAAATAAATTCCTCCTTACCTCCTTCCTAAAGGTATGTCCTTTAATTCTGAGGCTATGACCTCTAGTCCTAGACTCTCCCACTAATGGAAATATCCTCCACATCCACTCCATCCAAGCCTTTCACTATTCGCTTAGTTTCAATGAGGTTTCCCTCATCCTTCTAAACTCCAGCTGGTACAGGCCCATGCTGACAAATTGCAGTATTTTGCTACTGTGCCACAGTTTGCAAACTGTGGCACGCATTCAGGAGTCAGTCATTGAGCTCCTTGCATCTTCTCTGCCATTTAACAACATCTTGGCTGAACTTTTTTTCTTAACACCACATTCCTGCAATGAGAGCACGGAGAACACTACTATCAGTAGTGAGTCACTTTGGTTATTGTATCTCACCAACATTACATTTGTTTTATCCTTTGGAAGTTTTTTCTCAAAATGCATCTTCAATTGCATTACTCGGTTCCTTAGAAGTGTTCCACTGAAATTCCATAAGTATTTTCAAATCTCCAAATAAGTATTGACATATAAGTATCTTCATAGAGAAGTGTACATCTTCCTCTTGATGTGCTTAGTATTGATCAAACCCTGTTTATTAAAAGGCACACAAAAATGCTGGAGAAACTCAGTGGGTGCAGCAGCATCAGCAGCAGCAGCAGCAGCAGCAGCATCAGTCTGAAGAAGGGTTTTGGCCCGAAACGTTGCCTATTTCCTTCACTCCATAGATGCTGCTGCACCCGCTGAGTTTCTCCAGCATTTTTGTGTACCTTCGATTTTCCAGCAGTTCCTTCTTAAACACCTGGTTATTAAAATCTTGATTCACTCGGTTTATACATTGGCCACGAAGTCTGCACATATATCACTTAAGGCAGTTTCTTCAAAATTCTCATTGATCTCTATGCATTGTAGTGTCCTATGATCATCATACCATATGTTCAGTTTACCCTGTGACCTAAAAGCTTGAAACATGATCCTTGAAGATAAAAATATGACCCTTCTGTTGACATCTATGAAAGATAACTGTTTTGAATTTGCATGACTGATCTGAATGCCTGCAATTGCAATCCCTCACAAAAGTTGTTGAGGCATACTCTTCCCAAACTCTACTGGAATGCAATATTGTAGCCTATAGTCTCTGACAACATGCAAAATGAAACAGTTGAGATTAATACATTTATAGTTGACAGTTCCATTGAAGTTATTATCTGTCAGGCTTTTGCTCGTGTAAGTTCAGGCACGCTGAGTAGCTCTAATTGAAACCTTACTTCAATCAATACACAAACCAATCTCTGAAGGCCTTGTTAAGACATTCATCAAAGTTGCAAAGTAATGAGAGGCTCTTCAATATCAGAATATAATTGCTCGTGAACTCACAACGCTTTTGGTATTGGGTCCAGAGTTTGTAGCTTTATGTCAGTTAGAAAAATAGAGTTTGAGTCCTTCTATAATTTCTTTACCACGTCTGCAAAAGAGATATCCATTACTTTTTGAGAAGTAAGCAAATTGGTTGTCCTTTTTTTATATATCTTTTGTCTCATAAAAGGATCTCTTCTTTCCCTTGAATTGCTTTGCTTAGTATTCTATCATTTTCTGCACTTTTATCTAAGATATGTTTGTCATATTTTTGAAAAAACAAGGCAATCTTCTCTTCATCAAATCTCTGTGGTACCAACAGTGATGTTTTTGCTGTAAACATCTGAAACTTTTCTCCCTTTCCCATAAGACAGCAAAGTAAAAGTAGGCCATATAACACTTCACTCCTGTTCATGGTGAAATCAGGGTCTGACATTTTACAAAGGCCACTTTCTTGTACTAAACCTTTAAGTTCATAAGTTATGTTGGCATGGCATAGCATAACAAATGGCATGTTGGCCTTCATAACAAGAGGAGTTGAGTATGGGAGCCAAAGAGGTCCTTCTGCAGTTGTACAGAGCCCTAGTGAGACCACACTTGGAGTATTGTGTGCAGTTTTGGTCCCATAATTTGAGGAAGGACATTCTTGCTGTTGAGGGAGTGCAACATAGGTTCACGAGGTTAATTCCCGAGATGGCGGGACTGTCATATGCTGAGAGAATGGAGCGGCTGGGATTGTATACTCTGGAGATTAGAAGGATGAGAGGGCATCTAATTGAAACATATAAGTTTATGAAGGGTTTGGACACACTAGAGGCAGGAAACATGTTCCCGATGTTGGGGGAGTCCAGAACCAGGGGCCACTGTTTAAGAATAAGGGGTAAGACATTTACAACGGAGATGATGAAACACTTTTTCACACAGAGAGTTGTGAGTCTGTGGAATTCTCTGCCTCAGAGGGCGGTGGAGGCTGGTTCTCTGGATGCTTTCAAGGGAGAGCTAGAGAGGGCTCTTAAAGGTAGCGGAGTCAGGGGATATGGGGAGAAGGCAGGAATGGTGTACTGATTGGGGATGATAAGCCATGATCTCATTGAATGGCAGTGCTGGCTCGAAGGGCCGAATGGCCTACTCCTGCACCTATTGTCTATTGTCTATTATCTATTGATAGGAGCAGAATTAGGCCATTCAGCATATCAAGTCTTCTCCACCATTCAATCATGGCTGATCTATTTCTCCCTCTCAACCCTATTCTCCTGCCTTCTTCCCATAACACCTGACACAATGAAAGAATGGATCGTCTGGGCTTATATGCCTGGAATTTAGAAGGATGAGATTGAAACATATATAAACATATAACATTCTTAAGGGATTGGACAGGCTAGATGCAGGGGAAAAAATCCTGATGTTGGGGGTATCCAGAACCAGGGGTCACAGTTTAAGAATAAGGGGTAGGCCATTCATGAGGAAAAACATTTTCACCCAGAGAGTTGGGAATCTGGGGAATTGTCTGCCACAGAAGGCAGTGGAGGCCAATTCACTGGATGTTTTCAAGAGAGAGTTAGATAGAGCTCTTAGGGCTAACGGAATCAAGTGATAAGGGGAGAAAGCAGGAACGGGGTACTGCCATTTTGGATGATCAGCCATGATCATGTTAAATGGCAGTGCTGGCTCGGAGGGGTCTTTGTAGGGGGCGCTGCAGTGGCAGCAGCCCTGTCAGCAGCGTGTTAGTCCTTTCAATTTTTTAGTATGTTTTAAAGTTTGTTTTAATGTTCCTTTGTGTGTTTTGTGTGGGTGGTGGTGTGGGGGGGTAAGGGGGAAACCGCTTCGGTCGCCTCCTCCACAGAGAGGCGACTTTTTACAGGTCGCCTCCCCCGTGGCCTAACAGCGAGGATCGGCGCGGCCTTTCCCGGAGATGCAGGCGGGCGCAGCGTGGACGCAGCGTGGACTCCCAGCGTGGAGCGGGCGAGCCCTCGCTGGGGCTCGCCGGAGGGGAGCGCTCCGTTTCGCTGGCCCCGCGGCAGCCGGCAGCCTGAAGCCGCGATCTGCAGAGTTTCAGCTGGCGCGGTGTCTGCAGCCCGGGATCCCTCGTGGGGGACCTGGGGGAAGAAGAAGCCATCACTGCTGGCCCACGGCCAACTTCTACCGCGGGTCCGGCATGGACTTACCATCACCCCTGGAGGGGAGCTTCGACCATCGGCCCTGCAGTCTGCGGTGCTTCTGGCTGCGGCGTGAATTTTAAATCTTCGACCGCCGGGCTGCGGCCTACACCTGCCTGAACCCGTGGTCTCCGGTGGGGAAGAGCCGATCCTGGACTTACCTTGACTTTGACTTTGTCCCTTACCATCTGGACGCCCGCAGCAACGGCTGCGGAGGGTGGAGGTCCCGACCACGGGGGGAAATGGAGGAGGACTGGCCAAGCTCTGTGCCTTCCACCACAGTGATGAATGCTGTGGTGGATGCTTGTGTTACATTTTTATTGTGGTTGTGTGTTCTTTATTATTGTACCGCTGCTGACAACCCAAATACCACCGACCCTGGTTGCGTGGCAAATAAATTCTATCTATCTATCTATCTATCTATCTATCTATCTATCCAACACCTATTTTCTATGTTTCTACCCTTACTAATTAAGAATCTACCTACCTCTGCCTTAAAACTCATATGCATAAAATGTACTTAATATCCAAAATATCTAACAATCTCAATCTTGAAAAAGCAAAAATATCTATATAACTAAAAGTCTCATCTTGACCACTTCCTGTCTGTGCTGTATATTGATTTTAGAAAACAGGATGTCCTCCTCCGCTGAGGCAGCCCCGAGGGCATTTCCGATTGATTAAATATTTAAAAGTTATGAGTGTTTAAAACATCTTGAGATCAGCTGATTGGTCCTCTCGCCTGTTAATCGCCATGATGAAGGTAACGCCCCTTCCAGGGGGTGCAGGACTATAAAACCCCAGATGCCTGGACGGGATCAGTCACTCTGGATGATCACGAGGGAGAGGCCACAACTCTGATTCTGCTGTGAGTCAACTGAACTGTGAGTCGGCTGAACAGTGAGTCTGCAATGTACTTGCAATAAATGATTTGTTAGCCCTTAATGAAAATTAAATTAGTTGTTTGGCCTGCCCTGTGCTTGAAACTGAAATGGCAATGAAAATGAGATGAAATGAAAATGAGATGAGTTGTTTGGCCTGCCCTGTGCTTGAAACTGAAATGGTAATGGAAATGAAATGAAATGAAAATGAGATTAGATGAGTTGTTTGGCCTGCCCTGTGCTTGAAACTGGAATGTCAATGGAAATGAAATGAAATGAAAATGAGATGAGTTGTTTGGCCTGCCCTGTGCTTGAAACTGAAATAACAATGGAAGTGAAATGAAATTAGTTGTTTGGCCTGCCTGAAACTACTAATTTCGGCCCACAAGGCACCTATTAGCCGAGAAACCAGTCCTTTTTATCCAAAATGCCCGTATTAGTCCAGGAATAGCATTTTGGCCCAAAAGGCCCGTTTCAGGCCAGGAAAAGTCCAGAAAAAGTGCCTTTCACTGAGATACCACTCAGATTTTTTTTGTCCCTTCAGCCCATCAGGCATGTACTAGCCCAGGAGGAGTCCCTTCAGCCCATCAGTAAGTATTCCCCATGCAAGTATTAAACCTCACCCCAGTATTTTTCTCCCTCCCTTCATTGGCTCCCAGTGAGATCCATGCCAGTATAGACTAAAATTGATTATGCGCCCTCTCCCCCTTCTCTCTCACAGTCTCTCACCTGTTTTGGGCAGAATTTCTGGCAGTTTCTGAGCTGCCAGCCCACCAGCCCTGAGAGACTGAGCTGCCAGCCCATCAGGCCTGAGTGACTGAGCTGTCAGCCCATTAGGCCTGAGTGACTGAGCTGCCAGCCCACCAGGCCTGAACAACTGAGCTGCTAGCCCAAGAATCCATTTGATTCACAATATCCATGCAAGCCATCTGGAAACCAGTCCCTTCGGCCCACAACACCCATACTAGTGCACCATACGAAAGCCCCCCCCCCCCCCCACCCCCCACTGGCCACCAATATTGGAATTGGTGGACAGGTGGAATATTGTGTTGGGTGACCAGCCCTCCCGTGTGAACATGGGACACAATGGGTCCCATTTAGTCTAGTAAAAAATAGATGCAAGTTCACATGTTACACTATTTGATCTACTAGGTTAAAGATACAACTCATATGAATGGAAATGTTGCATTACATAAGGCTGTGAGAACCCTGCAGCTTGCTCCACTGAATCACTGCTGCCAATGGTGCAGAAATGCTAGTGTTGTTGGTATTGTACTTCTTACAGCGTCTTTGCCAGTGGGTGGCAATGTGTCTGCAACATTCTGAACAGAATCAAGTCTACTACAATTCATTTACAATACTGAGCTTCATGCCTACCACTGTTTCATTGAAACTAGTCCTGGCTTTCTGTTTAACATGCAAAAGAGCATTTTCAGAAAAAAAAAACTTATTTTGCACATTGTTCTAAGTTTAGTTTGGTTTAGTTTAGAGATACAGTGTGAAAATAAGCCCTTCAGCCCACCATGTCCGCGCCGACCAGCAATCCCTGTCCACTAGCACAATGCCAACTAACCTACACACATGTAGTCTTTGGAGTGTGGGAGGAAACCAGAGCACCCAGAGAAAACCCACATGGTCATGGGGAGAATGTACAAACTCCATACAGACAGCGCCCGTAGTTAGGATCGAACACGGATCTCTGGTGCCGTAAGGCAGCAACTCTACTGCTGTGTCAACATGTGCCCCCACTATCTAACCTCATCATTAATTTGTGATCTCTATAACTTTAAAACTCTCATCTTGTACGTGTGTATGTATATGTGTGTATCTTTATATTTTCGCCAAAACACTACATGGTAACGATAAAATGTTTACATATTCTGACTCACATTTTTCCCTTTCTAAGCAGTGATCAGCTATACTTATGATTTGATGGTATATTTCACGACATTGGTGTTTAAAGTTAAAAAAAAAGACAAAACCGCCTTTTAAACTTCGAATGATGACGTCTTTATAACTAAAGGAATCGAATATAGGAACAAAGAGATCCTTCTGCAGTTGTATAGGCCCTAGTGAGACCACACCTGGACTATTGTGTGCAGTTTTGGTCCCCTAATTTGAGGAAGGACATTCTTGCTATTGAGGGAGTGCAACGTAGGTTTACAAGGTTAATTCCCGGGATGCGGGACTGTCATATGCTGAGAGAATGGAGCAACTGGGCTTATACACTCTGGACTTTAGAAGGATGAGAGGGACTCTCATTGAAACATATAAGATTGTTAAGGGTTTGGACACGTTAGAGGCAGGAAACATGTTCCCGATGTTGGGGGAGTCCAGAACCAGGGGCCACAGTTTAAGAATGAGGAGTAGGTCATTTAGAACGGAGACGAGGAAACACTTTTTCTCACAGAGAGTGGTGGGTCTGTGGAATTCTCTGCCTCAGAGGGTGGTGGAGGCAGGTTCTCTGGATGCTTTCAAGAGAGAGCTAGATAGGGCTCTTAAAAATAGCGGAGTCAGGGGATATGGGGAGAAGGCAGGAACGGGGTACTGATTGGGGATGATCAGCCATGATCACATTGAATGGCGGAGCAGGCACGAAGGGCGGAATGGCCTACTCCTGCACCTATTGTCTATTGTCCATTGTCTATTGTCACAATGAGGTGGGCAGGCACGATGGCTCAGGTGACTCGGCGCCCGTTACAATCACAGAATATTCCACGAGCTTCGAGTGACATCAGAGGGAGGGCCGCATTTAAATTAACATTCTGCTTTTTTGGACCCGGGCTTCTACCCGCGATGCCCCGGCTGGGGTTTGACGCGATCATCAAGGAGGCATCGAGATCGCGGCAGTGAAGGAGACCGCAACGGTGAGGCCTCGTGACGATGGGACGGCGGTGAGGCATCTCGATGGTGGGGCCTCGCGGCGGCGGTGGGGTCCGGGCCTGTCGGGAGTTGAGCTGGGGTTGCCGCTTCTTCTCTGTGCTAGCTGTGGGCCTGGGGCTGCTGGTGTCGTCAGTCCTCCGCTGTCGGTTGGCTCGGCGGGAGTTGACCAACATCCCCCCCCCCCCCCAGGGTTATTCACACTCACCCCCCCCTGGGTTATTGACACTCCCCCCCCCCCCCCCCGGTTATTCATACCCACCGCACACTCCCTCCACCCAGGGTTATTCACACCCCCTGTCCCCTCCCCTCCGCTGCCTCAAAAAAGCAGCCAACATCATCAAAGACCCACACCATCCTGGCCACACACTGATTTCACCATTGCCATCGGGAAGAAGGTACAGGAAACTGAAAACTGTAACATCCAGGTTCAGGAACAGCTTCTTCCCTGCAGCCAAGCATGCAAGAATTTCAGTCGTATCTGGGACATATGACAATAAAACACTGTTGACTCTTGAGTCTAGGCATCATGTTCAGCACCGACACTGTGGGTCGAAGGGCCTGTTCCTGTGCTGTTCTGTTTTATGTTCAATGGTGCCAACATAAACAAGCGGCATAATGGATGTCAAACAATAACAATGCATTATTGCCCAGGCTGATTTTATCACCCACTCGATATACTGTACTCCAATAATCTCTCACTCCAGACTGCTTTGAGCTCAGTGATTGTATCAGTTGACTCCCTTGTTCAACAATTGTACACCCATATATGGCAATAATCTGCACAGTGAAACTAAATAATGCTCACTGCCACCAAACCCTCCTCTCATTAAAATTCCTTCCGTTTCTAAATCTTGGAAACACAACTTCAGTTCTTAAAAATGAAGTCTAAAATTCCCCTCACTCCATTCCAACCCCTTTGCTTGGTTGCATGCTGATCAAAATAAATGTTTTTCATGAGTGTATATGAAGATGGATAACAAAATGCTGGAGTAACTCAGCTGGGACAGGCAGCATCTCTGGAGAGTCCAAAGAAGGGTGTCAACCCATTTTTTCTCTCCAGAGATGCTGCCTGTCCCGCTGAGTTACTCCAGCATTTTGTGTCTGTCTTCAGCATCTACAGTTCCTTCCTACACAGTGTATATGAAGAGTGCGGTGCCTTCTGTAACTTTGACACTATTTTATCTCCCGCTAGTACCAGTGTGTTTAAAAACTTCCCCCTTTCCTATTCCATTGTTTTTACACTTCCACAAAATGTACATGCTTTGCTATCTTATTCTTACTGCATGGGAGGGGGGAAGCAAGGGGAAGCAATGAATGTTTTTTAAAAAATTCTAAATAATAACATCACTGCTTGCAATCTTTCTGGTTAGCAATTTTAATTCTGCACACACCTTGGCTTCACAATGTAAACATATCAGATTAAGAGCTTTGCAATGGATCCGGTCGTTCTGGGTGGAGTGAAACATGAATTCATCTAATATTTGACTTTCAACAATCATCAGACAAAGTACAAGAGTTTAATTTTTGCATATTGATAATGGTGGCATCGCTAGACAATGGGACAATTTTTATGTGATTGTATTTTACTGAGATTATTGTACTGAATAAAATTTATGTTACTGCTCCTGATACTCAAACACAGAGCTGTTTGCTCATTAGGCCATCACCAAGTACAAACGATGTTTATTATAAATGAGTGTCAAATAAAGGAAAACACTTGTTTTGGGCAGTCACGGTGGCGCAGCGGTAGTGTTGCTACCTTACAGCGAATGCAGCACCGGAGGCCCAGGTTTGATCCCGACTACGGGTGCAGTCTGTACGGAGTTTGATCTGCGTGGGTTTTCTCCGAGATCTTCGGTTTCCTCCCACACTACAAAGACATACAGGTTTTGTAGGTTAATTGGCTTGGTATATGTTTAAAAAAATTGTCCCTAGCGGGTGTGGGATAGTGTTAAAGTGCAGGGATCGCTGTTCGGTGCGGACCCGGTGGGCCGAAAGACCTGTTTCCACGCTGTATCTCTAAACTAAACTAAACTAAACTAAACATGTCATCATGGAAATATAAAGACCAATAAGTTGTGATGATCTTTGGTGGTCATAGCTCAACTGTGAATGACATACCTGACATACAGATTTTAATGGGACAGGCAGCATCTCTGGAGATAAGGAATGGGTGATGTTTCGTGTCGAGACCCTTCTTCAGCTTCTATCTGAAGAAGGGACTCGACCTGAAATGCCGCCCATTCCTTCTCTCCAGAGATGCTACCTGTTACGCTGAGTTACTGCAGTATATTGTGTCTATCTTCGGTGTAACCCAGCAATGGTCAATTTTATATCGAAGTCACGTGAGTGACTACATGAAGAGCCCACCAGCCCGCATGCGCGTCAATACATTCACGCATGGCGCGAGTAGCAGAGCAGTTCGAAACTGCTCTGACAGGTACGAGAAAAAATCTCTTTCAGGAACAGGCCGCTGCTCCGAAAATAGGGGCAGCGGGCCCGGAAAAGCTGGCACAGCTTGTGCAGCTGCCGCTGGGAAAGTTCCGTGGAGCTGGCGGAATAAAAATAGCGGCTGCCAGCGCGGTTTGGACAGCTACCATCGTGAAGGCTCAGCAGGAGCTGACGGCGAAAAATAGCTGCTGCAGGTTCGGCCGGGGCAGCGACCATGGTCGGGACAGCCACAGAGGCTCAGCAGGAGCTGGCATTTAAAAAAAATAGTGGCTACTGGCAGCTGGGTCAGCGACCATGGCGGAGGCTCGGTAAGAAGCTGACGGCTATAAATAGTGGCTGCCGCGGAGGCTCAGCAGGAGCTGGCGGATTTTAAAATAGCGGCTGCCGCTCGGCCAGGTCTGCGGCTGCCGTGGCAGAATGGGGCTCCACTGGAGCTGGCGGCTGTTCGGAGCATCTGACGGGCAATGCCTGTACAGATTGCTGCTCCGAAAGGGAGTTAGCCAGAGGCCTGAGGAGGCAACACATGGTTCAGGGTTAAGTTCTATTTCCTCCCCTAAGAAACTCCATTGAGGCTCCAGAAAGGAGCAAGGACTCGGAGTCACTAGCAGGAGCTCCTGTCTAGTGAGTAATATAAATAAACAAACAAACAAATCAAGAAAGAAAAATAAATGGATGAATAAATAAAATGGAAAAAAAGAATGTGCTCCTAGCTCAGGAGACATTTACAGGCTGTATCTGTCAGATGCCTGTGGGAGCCACACTTGGTTCAGGGTTGCGTTATAATATCTCCCGCTCAGAAGAAGGGAAGCAATACCTGGCTCAGGGTTGCGTTATGATATCAGAAGTGGGGAGTGTTGGAGATTCTTCCATAGGTGACTCCAACTATGTGGATATCGATAAGGAAATCGAATCCCTGAACTAATGGGGGATATGCTTCATTTTTAATCATATGAAGGAGCTATGGGCTCTTGTCACATATTTGCCATCCCTTTGGGGATAGAAGTTTCACTGGAGGAAGATCTGGCTACAAGTATCTGGGACATATGCCAGTCCACATCAACTGCCAGACTTTGTGGATGTTCCATACGTCAATTTTATCAGTTGAGATAACCCAGTCATGATATGTAGGCAAAGAATTAGGTCAAAATCCGCTCTGGAGTCATTACAGCCTTTTGCAAGTCAGAAGATGGGTTATCTCTCAGAAGTGCAGAAAGCTGTATTAACACTTCTCTGTAATACACAGTTGGGGCTGTTGCCTTCGCAAACTGGTATGAGATAGTTCCCAAATGGCTTAGGCCGCGGGTCCTGTGGATGGTGGAGTCAGGAGCTCGCAGGTGGGAGACCGATTATCAGAGCTCCCACAATGGCAACATTGCCCGCCCGAATCGAGGGTTTAAATTGGCCCGGAACAGGGCCTAACATCGCCGCCAAGGATTTAACATTGGGAGCCCCGGTCACCTCGATGTTGCAATTTGGCTGCCTGACCGCGGGAGAAGAACAAAGGACAGGGAAGGGATAAGACTTTTGCCTTCCATCTCAGTGTGGAGGTGTTTGGAGAGTAACTCTGATGATGTTTATGTGGAATTGTGTTAATTGTGTGTTTTGGTCTTTTTTTTTGCTGTTATGACTGCAGGAACTAACTTTCGTTCAAAACTTGCATGTTTGAATGACAATAAAGGGCAATTGAATTGAATTGTCATGTGTACAGGTACAGTGAAAAGCTTTTTGTCGCACGCTATCGAGTTAACAGAAGGACAATACATAATTACAATGGAGCAATCCACAGTGTAAAGATACATGATAAAGGGAGTAACATATAGTGCAAGATAAAGTTGAGTATAGTCCGATTAAAGATAGCTTGAGGGTTCCAATGAGGTACAGCTTTTTGTGTGTCCCTTCTTAAAGCGCTATACTGTCACAAAACACTGCAGTGAGGTGTTTTCCTGTGGGAAATTCTACAGTTAATTTGGAGAAGCAAACTTCCACCAATACTAAACGGCCAGCAACTTGTCCAACAGCAAACCTGATCACGGGAAGTGACTTCTGGGCTTTGGACTTCGTGTCAATAACCCTCCCCTGAATCAATGAGATGTGCCTAATTGGATTATGCTCAGTGAAACTGGCCAGATTTCATTTTGTTGCAGAATATTAATTTATCAACAGAAACTTACTGGCAGTTAAAACCCAGGCCCAGAAATCACATCTTTACCATTCTGTTCCACGCAAAGCAGTAGACTTCTAAACTGACACATCAAGGGAGTCTGAACAGTCTTACTAATTAAAGAATAAGGCAAGCACAGGGGCCACAGGGAGTAGCACTACAGAAATTAAATTAACGGAAGTTAAATGGTATGAAATGAGTTTTTCAATGGGAAATTGCACTTCCAGAAACTATTTTACATTTGGTGGATGATCTCTTAATTTCGAACAACAATCTTGAAACAGCAGGTACTTTTCATGTTTTTTGAATTACACTAATTGCATAATCAAATCGTAGTCTTTAATGTAGCAATACATCTGTGCTTCACAATTATCCTAATGCAGCACCAGCGAGCGCAAGTTGTGCTTTATTGGAATTAAATGACTAGACCAGTGAGCCAGATCAACAACAGAAACAATATGGCTTAATTTCCCTGGTTGCACACTGGGTTCAGGCCAGGGGCGGTTTGGACAGAAACCCTGGTTAGGAGAGATTTCCCTTGACCACACGAGGTCTTTTGATTATTTTTGCAGGTTTTCCAGCCAACAATAAGCCTAATTGACAACTTAATTGAATTGGATTATGTAGCAGTACAGAAACAGGTCCTTCGGCCCACCGAGTACATTGATCACCCGATCTAGTTAAATCTATATTATCCCACTTTCGCAACCACTCCCTACACACTAGGGGCAATATACAGAGGGGAAATTAACCCATGTCTTTGAGATGTGGAAGGAAACCAGAGCACCCGGAGGAAACCCACGTGCTCACAGAGAGAACGGGCAAACATCACACTGACAGCACCTGAAGTCAAGATTGAACCTGGGTCTCTGACACTGTGAGACAGCAGCTCTACCAGCTGCACCACTTTCCCAATAGGTTGGGATGTTAAATCTACCATCTTTTTGGTTGGGATTGCTAAATTAGCAATTTTGCCGTTTCTGAGTGTTGTACTCTGCCTCAATTGAGCTATTGGTATTGTGACTGCAGAGCAATTTCAGAGCATGTTTTCTTTTTATTTCATGATGCAGGTAAGTAGGTTAGGAGAGAGCAAGATTCTGTCTGGATGTTTCTTAAATTCCATTAGAGGGTCTGGCACCAACATCTCCACTTGTAATGTAATCCAAACTTCAGCTATCCAC